>NC_051176.1:53195309-53272809 GCF_013339695.2 Rhipicephalus sanguineus
CCGTGTTTGACTGACGGCTAGAAAGCAGCAGAGCGCGAAACGGTTGAGAGGCACAAATACTGTGAACTAAGTAATTTTTCAAAACCTCTTTGAAACTAATTGTAAAAGGTTTACTCCAACTTAATACAACAATTATTAACAAAATCACATGGACGTTTTGCCTCCTATGCATGTGACATCCTCAGTATACACTGGCAACAAGAAAAAGAAAAGGAAAGAAAGAAAAAAATTTGCGGAGATCGACCAGTGTCCCATACGTCCGTGTAAACCAGTAGGGGAATGTGGTTGTTGCATGTTATAGTCGGATAACTTTAGAAGTCAGCGGCATTTTCTCCTCAAAGGCAGATGAACACAAGCCTGCACCAATGGGCGCGCACTCGGGACGGACATCATGAGCGGGATGGCGGTGGCTTCGCCTTTGGAGAACATCGGCGCGTGCATGAGCGGGACTATTTCTTTTCTTTAGTCTCTCCTGACTTCTTAAGTTGTATCCGACTATAGTTACTATATATGCTACGACATGGCTCCTAAAGGTGCCATATACAGTAACTATATTGCAAGCCGACGCGTCGCGGCGAATGAACCGCGATTCCAGGAGTTCCTTCCCTCACCTTCGTTCACGAGCCAGCGTCGTCACAGTGTTTACGTCAAAGCTATGCCCTGTTCTCCGGAAGTGTTAAACAAGCTCCATCTTAGAATGCGTTGCATGAGTTGCTTTAACAACATCCCGTTTGCCTTCTTTAAGCCTCGTTGATTCTTTCCTTCCCATTTCGCCGATGCAAGTCGCGTCGCAATGCCCGCATCGGGCTTGTATATCACCCTACTCTGATCGTCTGCAGGTGTGCAAATTTGGGTTTCGCGAACACATGCCCAGAGTATAACGGGACTTAGAAACGGTTTGTATGCCCAGCGGACGCAAAGCTAACCGAACAGGGTCTGATACACCTTGAACATATATATGGAACAGACACAATGGACGTCGTCTTCATTCGTCACACACTCTCGTTGCTATTTGCATGCGCTTCTGGGTGTCGTTAATAAACATCCTATGATACTGCTGTCGTTCTAGTGCATCAACCACATTTCCATTTTGAGTATCAGAGGACATTTGTTATTATTATTTGCAAATAAATTCCCTTTTCACCAACGGTGCATGAACAACAAAATTGATGCAACAAAATGAGGTGTACACAACAAATGCTTGTGTTTGGCCCCTATTAGGTTTACTTCGTCTAGGGTTTTACCACGTGCATTTTGACTGCCCGCATGCCTTCATACATATTTAATAAATGAATTCTATCGTTTGGTTTGTAATCTATTATTTATTTATACAGTAACGGAAAAGTAGCGACGTTACTTCGTCACAGTAACTGCAACAAAGTAACGACGTTACTTGTCACAGTAAGTGTAACTGTAACAGGTTACTTTGGAAACTCGTAACTGTAACTGTAACAGTTACTTTAACAGAGCCAATGACTTCACCCATCAAGCACGTGTTTTTCAGACACCCCTCTCAATATCACTTAAATCCACATGAGGGCTTTTAAAAGTACGCCGCCCGCTTCCCCGCCTGTAGTTGCCTTACCCACCATCTTCTGCAGCCCTTTGTGAGGGCTAGATGTGCCGCCCTTCTGCAGCCTTTCCAAGTGGCTTTCATACTCCACTCTTCTTTTTTTGCCTTTGACGGCTCCGCTCAGTAGACCCCCCCCCCTTTTCCATTTTTTTTCTTTTTTTCTCTCCTTTTTCTTGCTTTTTTTTTCCTTCTTTGCAGCTCCCCTTACTTCTGAGATGAGAGGCCTGAGCGCCGTTGCAAACTTTCTTGAAATGATGTGGCAAGGGCTACACTCCTCTCTCTAGTTTTCTCTTTCCAGGCAGCAATTACCAACAGCGACAAGCACCACCGCTAGACATGACGTCAACACTAACCCTTTAAAACTAACACGCCAAGGATGACAAGGTGCCTTGGATAAAGATAGGTCCCCCTATGGAAACGTCGGCCAGCCTGTCTGAGGCACTTTCTCCTGTTTGAAACCTATCCCACTTTTTTGGCTTAGGTAACTGTAACACTGTTACATTTTACTGGTAACGTGCCCATGACTGATTGCTTACTGTGTACATGTGTGAATGTTGAACACGCAATGGCACTCTTTCAATAGCTCTGCAAGTGGCTGGTCCACTAATACCTGTTCTTATTGCACCCTGATCCCTTCATTCAAGGATCGATCTCTTTAATATATGAATATAGACTTGCCTGAGGACATGTTTGGTACTCACTATCTGTGTGTGGTTGGGTTTGTCTTGAGTGAAATCAACATTTCCTTGTGGTATCTATTATGCATGTATCAGCGATGAGAGCTGTTCATGGCACCGACACAGAGGACAGATTGCAGTACAAGATAGGAGCATACTTCCTGCAAGCCCGGGCAAGCCATAATGAGTGGTAGGCATTTCTTTTCATCACTAGATTGCGACAGTTTGGACACATAGCACCTATAGACCCTTATGCAAAATCTGCTGCCATCTAGCGGCCGCTGTGTGCATTTCCGCCATGTTGAAGGCTAAGCGCGCTCCGCATGTAGACAAGGAGCGTACATATCAACGTGTGGCGGCTGATAAGAACGAAAATGCCAACATATTTTCGAGTGCTGTGTTGCTGAGATTGAGGAAATTGGGATGCTGAAGAAGGTTTGCAGGAACCAAGCCTCCATGTTATACATTTCCTCGTGGCCGGCGAGAATCAGCAGATCGTTCCGTTGCTTCGGTTACTGCTTACGACTAACGCCGTGTTTCCGTTCGCCGGTTAATATATGTGGTATGTGACAGCATCGGCACTCATCAGAGAACACTCTTTCATGTCATGCCAGAACAAGAAAGTTTTCGCACCGTGTGCTTGCTGCAGGCACAAACCACTTCGTGTACGAGCTTCAAAGCTGCATCGCGGCTACTCGCGCATGCCTGCGCTGCTGTTGATATAGCTTGTTTATTAAATTGCGATAACAATTACATGTTAGACAGATAGCTCGTGCGCGTCATTGATTTGCAGCGGACGGACCGATTGTGCTGGAGCGTGTTGTTTGTAGTTTGTTTTCGATGGTGGAGTTTAACAAGGTAGCGTCTGGTGGGATTGCTTTGCGTGCGTATTTCTTCACTATGCGTATTTTTCAAGCATTTCATGTGGTATCACTGCCAGGTTCAGACGGTGTTGCCCGGATGTCCTGACCGCCCCCACCCCTTACTTTTTTTGTTTAACTTATACCCCAGGAAAGCAAATCAGGTTCTCCCAAAAGCTGATCCCCCCTTCGGAAAAATCCTCTGTACACTCCAGTTTGCTATGAAATGTTAACAGGTGTTTCAAGTGCGTGGTACTTTTCTTATGAAACTAAATAAAATGCTGTTCCGGGAAATGTGCTACATTCTACCGTGGGTGCGCTACCGCTGGTTACGCGCTGAGGCGGTTTCAGTCGGCGAAGCAAAACTGCCTTGCCGCAACGGGTTTAAATTGTAAAGCACCAGTAGGCCCCTAAAGCGACAATGTGAACACGAATATTCTTGGCGTTTCCTGTTATATAGGATCACCTATAGGAAGGATATTCAATAAAATACCAGCTGATCGGCATCTACTTCTAGGAGACCACTACACTTTTCATGTTCACTTTCCACGTGCATGAGATCCCGCAATTTTCTGCATTTTAATCGCACGGTAATTCTGTACATAACATAGGTCGGATGACTACAACAGCGAAATAATATTATTTCAAAGATAAAAAGAGGAACAACGTTTTATTTAAAATAGATGGACACTACGTCGGCCGACATAGGCTGTCCCTCATGAAATATCTTTCAATTGGGTCAATGCACTTTCTTACCGTCATCGCTGCGCATAGCCGCGCTAAATAAAGCCTCTCCAACCATCCTACATTATACAAGCATGATATTCAGATAGCTAACAACGCTTTATTCGCTACACTGAAAACGACAGGCCAATTTGTAACCTAGCGCAGAGCTTCATTATCGACGACGACAGGCCTGCACGTGACTCGCAGTGTCAAACTTGTACCTTCTTCTCGCTGTGAGGCGGTTCTTTACATGTAATAACCGTCAACGTAAAAACTAGGAAATGCCGGTAACGTGTACAGGCCCGCCTGGCATTTTTATGCCCTGATTGCCGACTACCAAAGCGGATACAAGCAAGAAGTGATAGCGGCGACAGCAATAGAATTCGGGCACAAGCCTCCAACATGGCGCCGAATCGTTAGCTTCGTCAACCTCCAACAGATGGCAGCAATTTTGCATAAGGGTCTATTGATATACAGCATATACTGGCCTTTAGCTTAGGAGTGAGAAACGTACCTTCTGCACCTTCAGTGCAATGCATATTATTTAGTTTGCATTCCTTGAACATGGAACGTCGAATAGTTTGTATTGTGAGCTTGTAATCTTTGAACATGGGATGTCGCTAGAGCCAACGATTTGAAACTTGGAGTTGTCTTCATAAAGGGAGCAACTGTTAATTCTTGATGTTGCCATCTTGATGAAGGCAAGTCTACTCGTACAAGAGTTGGCTGCAGTGACATACCGTTTGAAGATTTTTTTCGTCTCTTCAAGCCTCCTCCATCTTCCATCGAACATCTGTGTTGTTTGTGCTGCCATGAAACTGTGGTACAGCTGCCATGAAAAAAAAAATTGGGCGTGCGCAGGCACAGCTCCATCGAAGAAAAATAATTATTTCTTTGTTAAAGATAGTGAAGGCACACTAATGCAATCTCAGCCAAGATTATTAATAGTTGCTGACTCAATTTTAATGTAGTAGTTTCGTTGCTGTGCATACGCACGATGAAACTCTCATCAAAAAGTGGGAAGCAACCACACATGCTCCAGTGTTCAGCTAACCAGTCATCACTGCCTTTCTTTATGCTTCAGTCTTCCCTGAGCCTTTCTTTGATACACTGCCCCATTTGCCCCACATAATGCTTATCCCATCATCTGATAAACGATGCCTTCCTTACAGAGCACATAATGTGTCCTGTGATTCCTATTGCAGCCAAGTGAGTGTCTGGGTTGCAACCTTTTCATAGTTTAGCACGCTTATTTGAGGCCGTGAACACTATGCTGATGATTGCCCGAGCACCAACCGTTCTTATATTGTCGGATATCCCGTGCAGGTATGACATAGTGGCAAACATATTTTGGCCATCACGATTAGCCATTTCTTTGGCCTGGCAGCTGGAAGGTGTTTGTTTAGTAGGGCTTCTGCAGCCAATACAGCAAGGGGAGCAGGATATCCTGCTTGCATCCAGCGAGTTCTTGAAATCAAGCCTCGTCCACAAGAAATAGGAACATGATTATTTAGTACAATATGCAAGCACATAAGTTTTTAAATGTTTTAGATATGAGGATGACTGCGTCTTTCTTTATTAAATACCACAAAGGTTCTTTCGAATCTGAAGCCACTAACATATTAACACTGGCACATGATTACTAACACCCACTGGTGCTTACCCACGAGCATCCGGGCAAGGATTGTACCATATCAGGTTCCTGAATGTACAATTTCATTTGCATAAAAAGCGCATGAGCTAGTTATACGAACTGATGGGAAACAAGCCATTGCTGCCTCTTAGTTTCTCCCACTCAATAATGGTAGAAAGGTGCATTGTCTGACACTGCTCGGGCAGTGGCGTAGCGAGGGGGTAGCAGACCGGGCCCATGCCCCCACTTGCCCTCTTCCCCGAAATGAATTTCTGCCTATGCCACTGTGGCTCGCTAACGCAGTAAAATTTCTGTTCCTATTACTTGTGGACAAGCCTTAATTTCCAAAGAACTCCCCTGACACAAGCAGGATATCCTGTTCACCTTGCTGTATCGTTGCATATGCCCTACCCAGAAAACCACCTTCCAGTTGCCAAGCCAAAAAAAAAAAAGCCAAATCTTGATGGCCGAAAAATGTTTGCCACGATGCCATATCTGCACGGAATATTCAACAATATAAAAACGGTTGGTGCTCGGAATCATCAGCATAATGTTCATGGCCTCAAATAAGCATGTTAAACTATGGAAAAGCAGCAACCAGATACTCAGAGGAGAGGCTTGGCTGCAATAAGAATCACAGGACACGTTACGTGCCCTGCATATAAGGTACCGTTTATCAGATACTCCTATCACGGGGTAAGCATTATAGAGGGCAAATGGGGCAACATCTCAAGGAAAGATTCAGGGAACATTGCAACAATGTAAAGAAACGCAGCGATTGCCTGTTTGCCAAACAGTAAAGAAACTATACTACATTGATTATTGAGTCAGCAAGTATTCATAATCTTGGCCGAGATTGCATTAGTGTGTCATTACACTACTTGTCAAAGAAATAACTATTTTTCCTGGACGCAGCTGTGCCTGCGCATGTTGAAGTTTTTCTTTTTAAATTATAAATATGTGTGATCTGAGTCCAAAAAACACTTAAAAGCTAGCGCCTATCTGTGTCCCTTCTTGTCCTGTCTTCACTACTCTCTGCAATAAACGTAATGGTTAAAAGGGAGCCGTTCGGCGACCTAACAGCTTGTCACTATTAGTGGGTTAGTAGGCCTTGAGGCGCTCCACGTTGACTATGTCGCGCCCTCGACGGCGCATGTCCAAAGCTGGTTCGATGGGTTCGATCAGGTAGTTGACCGGTGATGTGCGCTCGATGACCCGGTAGAGGCCTTCGTATTTCGGCAGTAGTTTTGAAGAGAGGCCAGTTGCAGTGGTAGGGACCGAGAGCCATACGAGCGCTCCGGCGACTAACGTGGACTCAGAAGTGGTGGTGCCACCGTGAAGGCTCTTCTGCCACTCTTGTTCGTGCGTTGTAAAGGTCTTTGCAAGCTTGCGACACTCTTCAGCAAGCCTGGCTGTGTCAGAAATAGGCGCACACTCAGATGGATCCGGCTTGTAGGGTAGTATCGTGTCAATGGTGTGCGACGGGTGCCTTCCGTACAACAGGAAGAAGGGTGAAAAACCAGTAGTGTTCTGAGGGGCGGTATTATAGGCGTAGGTGACGAAGGGCAGAATGGCATCCCAATTTGTGTGATCGGCGGCGACATACATTGAGAGCATGTCGCCGAGCGTGTGGTTAAAGTGTTCGGTTAGGCCATTCGTCTGCGGGTTGTAAGCAGTAGTTTTGCGGTGAACAGCATGGCACTCTTTGAGAATGGCTTCGACGACTTCCGACAAGAAGACACGGCCTCGATCGCTGAGAAGCTTCTAGGGTGGACCGTGACGCAGCATGAATCGGTGTAGCAGGAAGGAGGCAACATCGCACGCTGTAGCCGCTGTGAGGGCAGCGGTTTCGGCAGATCGCGTTAGATGGTCAACGGCGATGATGGCCCAACGGTTACCAGCCGAGGTCAGAGGAAGTGGTCCATACAAATCGATGCCCACGCGCCCAAACGGATGGTTAGGGCAAGGTAATGGTTGTAGACCGACTGGTGACACGTGCGTTGAAGGTTTTCGGTGTTGGCAATCGAGGCAGGAGCGGACGAACTTCTGCACGTAACGGTACATCCCTCGCCAGAAGTATCGTTGTCGAATGCGGTGGTAAGTTTTGGATACCCCAGAGTGCGCGCATTGCGGATCAGAGTGGAAGGACTCGCATATTTCATCACGCAGACTTCGGGGTATCACAAGTAGCCACTGGCGGCCGTTGGCGTTGTAATTGCGTCGGTGCAGTAGGTTGTCACGAATGGCGAAATTGTGGGCTTGACGACGCAACGGGCGAGTGGTTGGTGTTGCCGACGGATCAGTGAGCAAGTCTATCAGCGAGGTGATCCATTTATCTTTGCGCTGCTCGGTAGTGATGGTGTGAACGTCGATGGAAGAAACAGCAATGTGAGATACTGAGCAGGAGGCATTGGCGTCAGGCAAGGGGGAGCGCGAGAGGGCGTCGGCATCAGCATGCTGGCGTCCGTTGCGGTACAGCACGCGGATGTCGTAGTCTTGCAGGCAAAGTGCCCAGCGGGCGAGACGGCCCGAGGGATCCTTCAATGATGACAGCCAGCATAGTGCATGATGATCGGTGACGACATCAAATGGGCGACCATACAAATAATACATGAAAATTTACTACTTTGAAAATTATTAGAGAAATACAAATGCAGAGGTTCATTATTCATATAAAGGCCTATTCATACAGCAAATATGAACAAACTAAGATGTTCACAGAAGTAACCATAGCGTCTCAAATTTGACTAATTTTCACTAACGCAGCGTTTGTCGTGAATTTTTAAAAATGCATAATTTGCTCAGAATTCTATCAAATTGTAAGAGCTATTTCTTCTTCACTTCTACTTATGCTAAATAGAAAGATATTTGTAATGTATAGCTTCAGTAGCTGCCAGCATGGTTGCGAATTTACGAAAACGCACTCTTCGTAAGATGGTCGTCGTCAACCGGCGACGCTCGTCGAATTTTCCTGTGTTGAAAAAAATTTTTATGTGAAAACAAATTGCGATTTCGTGCTGTGCAGTCATATGTGCACAACATACAAAATTATCAGGAAAATCGGAAACATCAAGTATACACCTTTTTTTTTATCTTTCGTGGAATCGACCATTGTATATGATGTTATCTCTGTGAAAACACTTGGGTTCAGGTGATATCTTAAGTATCTGCGTGATTTCTAGAAAAGTTAGTCATGAGTTCAGCACTGCTATGTGCTCTTTTCTTGAGTAGCTGTGCTATCCTGTCAAGATGTTTAACAAGTAACAACGCACTTGAATGTGGATTCTTCTTTGTGGCAAAAGAGCGCAGACAACGGGACGAAGAACATACAGGGCACAGAGCTGACTATCAACTGATTTCCTTATTGGAAAGTCTGATAATCTGTAGGCAGGCGAGCAAAAATCGAAAAATGGCACAAATGCTATCAAGCGACTCGGCCGCCCGGCTTTTTTTTTTGGATAGGGTTTACAAGATGCGGCAGAAGCCGATTTCATTAAAACATAAACACAAGCAAAAAATGGCAAAAAAGAACAATGACATGGTGGTCAATACCAAACTGATTAAAACCGCTAAAAGTCTGACATTCATAAATCAACAAAAACGAAGAACCAGGGTCTGAAAAAAAAAGGTTTTTAAGCAAGTGACAGCAAGGCTAGAAAACTGCAACCACTAACAATAAAACAGAAAACAAAACAAGAAAACAAAACATGTGACAACAAGCTTAGTGATCACAATTGAGGCTCATGGCAGCTAATTTCTTCGTCAAATAGTGCTAGTGATAGCGCGCTAACGCAAGCTGCTCCCCTTTTGTGAATTATGTGCGCCTCATAAATTTTGTGAGCACATTACTCCCGATATTTCATGAGAACTTGCACATTGTCAAGCAATGGGGAGCAGCCGCATGATGTACAATGCCAGGTTCCTGCCTGTTGTTGCTTTTAAAGATTTGGCATGTTCACGCATTTTGTAATTTATGCATCGTCCGGTTTGTCCTACATATGATTTTCTGCATGATAATGGAATGTCATAAATGACGTTCTTCACGCATTCAATGAAATGATTTCTGTGCTTCTTGTCACAGCAAAAGGATACTGTTTCATCCCTGTTAACTAGCCTGCATAGGGAGGCCAGATGGTTTGGGATGGAGCATAAAACTCTTATGCCTACTCTGCCTGCAGTCTTCTTCAACCTATGAGAGAAACCGTGAATGTAGGGAACGTCAGCCAAGGGAGAGCGAGTGTGCTTGTTTGGCCTGTTATTTCTGGTCGTTCTAAGAGTGACGAGCATCTTTTCAGCTAGGGAGCTCAAAAGAGCACTAGGGAACCCCGCGCTCCTCGAGCGTTCCACTTGAATCGTAAAACTTGTTTCCGTCCACTGAGGGCATGATCGGATGAGGGCGTTTCTCATGGCAGAATAGCCTATTCCTGGAGTCATCCAGGAGTCATGCATGGAGTACCATTTGAGTAGCGAAAGGATGCTGTTATGCAACGTTACATCAAAGAAGCTGACCGAGCTAATTGGCCTGTATATGATAGCTGGCCTATCTATGACACCACAGCCCTCAGAAGTGCTGTATAGCGGTTTGTTTTCTTATGTTTTTGATCAAAGCAGCATTAAGCCAAGGCTATGGGGTTGGGCATTGAATACACGTGGATTATTCAAGTAAAATGGTAAAAATGATATCACTATTTCGAAACAGAAAGTCATCAATCATAAATTGCAGCATCTGTTGATGTGTTGCGCTAAGCTGTTCGCTTCAATGCCAAACTACATTTTCACACTCTCTCTTGCAGGTTTCAAATACAGCAACTGTACCACCACAACAGTGCAGCACAGGAGAGCCTATCGTCAGTGCCGCGTCGAGAAATTAAATAAAAAAGCACTTACTCCTGGAAACTTCTCGTATCATCTTATTGGTTTGTTTGTGATTATAAAACTGCACTTTCATGGGAATTGAATCAACTAGTCCCATTTATTGTCCCATTGAAACTAAATAAATTGACAATGTAGAGCTTGTTTCCAAATGCCTGCATCATAGGCCTACAAGATTACTTATTGGCTTCAAAATACTCTTACATGTAAAGAACGCTGTTGATATAGTCATTGCTGGAAATGTTCTGCTGATATTTTTGTTACAATCCTCTAAAGCCTACACACTTTCGTATTGTTAACCACAAAAAGATTTATTGACCTGTGTGCAGCAAACATGCTGTTGCAGGCATAAGGCTGCAATACGCTGAAACTCATACATCAGAATTCTACACACTAACAGCAGCCACTTCCTTGTAGACCCTCATTAGGTGTGCATGAGAAAGCGCATTAGAGTGGCAAAAGACAGTCTAATGATTCTGATGTCTAAAGACATTAGTCTCTTTATTGAAATACATTAATTTTTTTTTCTGTGAGATTAGCTGATGCATGCTCCTTGTGTTAAGTAAGATGCAATTTTTCTAGTTCATGAAGTTGACTGACGTTATCAAATGATGTAGCAAATTTTCATCAATAGTTGCTGCAAATAGCTAACATGCACGGTGGAAATTTGCTAACTTACAAATACTATTTTCCTGCATTTAGTAACTAAGTAATAACCGTCGTGGTAGTAATGTTACTAGCTTAGCTTACTACCTTCCAATAAGTAGTAACAGGAACTAGTAACTGTCATGGTAGTAAATTTACTAACTTTCTGTTACTACCTTTGGTATGTAATAGCTGCAGGTAGTAAATGACATGGTAGTAACTTTACTACCTTGCCGTTTACTACCTGCAGTTACTACTTAGGTAGTGAATGTTGTGACAGCAATTTAGTACCTCAAAGTTAGTAAGTAGCACTACCTTTTCTTTTAAGAGTGTAGAATGATGTGTCTTGTAGTTAATATTGTTTGGGACACAATTGCAAGGAAAGTGCACACGTTCAAAGCCAAATTGCTAAGGTAGCTTGCTAGAAAATAACAAGTGGACTGCCCCCTTATTTGTTTTGAAAGGATAAGTTCATGAGATTCAATTAGCTTAATCTAATCCAATAGCAGCTTTGAAAACCACTTCAGAGAAACTACTTCCGAGATCCTTTAGGGCGCCATTATGTGCACAGGTGCTGAAGTGGAACACGTGGAGGTTGAAAATTGAGCAATAAAGAATATGGCATGTATTTTAGGGTGATTTTATTTTTACCTTCGTTATTTTGTTCACACAATGCCCTATTACTCCAACAAGAGAGCATATAGGTGAAGAACCCTTGCAATGCATCCTATTGTATATGTAGTGATGCGTGTGCTCTGCAGGTGAGAAAGACAATGGGGACATCAATGAACATCAATGTCTAGTGGGTCTTTGGGATTTTGCCGAAGACATCATGTTTGTCCATGATGAACCGGCAGTGCAACCACACACGGACATAGGAAAGAAGGCACATAACACAGTGCTGTGTTTCGTGTACCTTTCCTCTGTGTGTGGTTGTGCTGCTGGTTCATCATGAAGGACAACCAACTAGCCCAAGTTTCAGTCTTGCTAGACATGTTTGTGCCTGCTATTTTTTTTTTGTGTCAACAAGCTGTCCTCCTACTCTTGTAGAACTTCTCACTGTCTTGTGTTTGCGTTGTAGCGTGACAATATTCTCTATATTTTCTCTCATGGCTCTACATTTCATTGTTCTGCTCAGTATGCAGCTGCGCAGCAGCATAACATGTTCCTTCATTCACTTAGTGCACTAAATACTGGCATGGGTACTCGAAGAAATGGCACAAAATGTAACAACAATTAGCGGTGCCAGATGGAACACCTAAATGCCACAGTTCTACAGTAATGGGTGAAGGGAAGGGCTTGAAGCAGAGAATGGAAATAAGGGACCCATGCATACATAATTAAGTGCCAGGCTGGCACAGTGATGGATTTGGACTCGATGCCTGACTAACTTATTGCAAATATATGTCTCAACACTGCAAGGGAAAGGTCATGTTTTGAAATGGTACCAGAAAAATAACAAATACATTTCAGGTCTCAACATTTAGTGAAGGACAAATCTTGTACTATATGCAAATACCCTTTATGTGGCACAATGTCTGACAGATGGTGTGCCGTGGTAACTGCCACGGAAGGGGGCTGCACGTAAAGGATAATATTGAAGAAGTAATCGCTGGGCAAGTTGGTAATCCATGACTACAAAGAACTGCGCGAAATAAACTGGCACAAGGAAGACGCTTGTCCGTGCGTCTCCTTGTGCCAGTTTATTTCACGCAGTTCTTCGTAAAAAAGAATAATAGCTGCACATTTAGACGTGTATGTCTGTATGCTTATGTGTGCGCTATATGAGCTGCTAATTCTGAAAAAAAAGCTGCAACACTTGCGCTTGAACTACTACAGAATGTTATTGTGTATAGCTAGTGTTGGTACTGGCAATAAATCTTGGATTCTCAAGCACAGTTTGTATTAGCTGCTGTACCAGCCAAAGCTAAGGATGTTGCATGACAGCTTATATTTAAATAAAGGTGCACGTAAAGCTACATGGTATGGAACAGGGGCGTAGCCAGGGGGGGGGGGGCATTGGAGGGCGTTCAACCCCCCCCCCCCCGAAAATTTTCAATTTTGCTTGTGTGTATATATACACACACACATGCAAACGCATGCACAAACATACATAAAGCATGGATGACTCCCCCCCCCCCCCACCCTGAAAAAAATTTCTGGCTACTCCCCGGGTATTGAACATGAGGGAGGTTGACTGGGACACGTAAAGCTCAACATTTATGGGTGTGCTATTAGTGTGAAAGCGTGCTTTTTATTTGCAGCTGTTATTTGCAATTATGACACCTACTGAGTAAAAGAATTGTTCCTCTATATCTACTATTTAGTATTTTACGTTTGCATGTCGTGTCCCATGATCCGAATCAAGCAGGATGCTACTGACTGCACATTTTTAAGACAGGTGAACATTTATTCCTAGAAGTCAAGATTACTGCCCGAGTTCAGCCACTTCTAGCATTCTGCTAGTTTATACGTTAAAGCGTTGTTAAGCTCAAAGCATACTCGACTGGATGACGTGGAGTGAAGTAATACTGGCCCTTGTCGCTCCGATCACATCTCGTAGCCAAGGAAAGAATCACTTTCACTCGTCGACAATGGGTGGAATACGAAAACAACCTTCAACCTGCTATGTTTCCCAACACAGGGCCTCCACCAGATCGCTGTTCGGCGCTGATATGTGGTCAACTGAGGCATGTTATAGAGCTTAACGTTCATGAAGCTTCAAGGTGCAAAACAAGTGCATATTTAATTTGGGGTTATTATTTAGATTTAACAGCACCTATTAAATATTAGAATGTTTCAAGTTAATGTTTGCATCATTCAGTATAATTGTTCACATGATCCTTCTGAATCCTTCAGGCCACTTCTGACTTTTGAAGAAATAGCATGGTTTTATCTTTGAAAGCTGGATCATATTGTGACTTCATTCGATTTCAAGCATTGCTATTTTTGATGCGACGCTTGGCAGGAAACATATGTTCTAACGGGTGATGCAAGCGATTTCATGCGTGCTCTTTCCGCGCCAGTCATGCACTATACGTTTCATCGTTTGTGGAAGCCAAGGGGAGCATCACTTCCAACTGTCAACAACGAACGAACCACGAGAACGAACAACCTCAGACCCGCCGTCCTCCCCAGCATGACAATCCCACGGCATCGCTCGTCCGCGCCGTCAGCCTCGAGCTCGGGAGACTGCATTCTTTTTCTGCGAAGGCTCGTTGTTCTTTCGACTCAACAACAACGTTTCTTCATCGCCTATGCTACACTCGAGAGAGAAATGAGCGCGCCCGTTCTGAAAGCTGGTCCGTCGCCTCGTACGCGCTGCACTACACCAAACCCATCAGTTGCGCGAATAAGCGATTATGTGTTTTAATCCGATTCTCTGAGATGAACCTCTACATAATACTGTCCGTATAAACGCACCGACATCAGCGCGATGCTCGCGAAGGACGTGGGAGACTGTACTTCGCCAAGTAGAGATGAGATCAGCTGACTTCCACCGCCTGTACTGCGTCAAACATCGCAGAAAACTTTTCTTTGGCGGCTGGTTGCACATCAGGGCACGTTCGGCTGCTGTATGATGCCGGCAAATGGAAATGCACTCGGAAACGCATCGTTCATTGTTCACCTCTGTCTCCGTGCGGGTTGCGCAAGCCGTCGGACGAGAAACATAATTCCACACACAAACTGACTGTGACTGCCCGCGAGGGTTCGCTTAAGGTCGTGCACACGTATACACGCGCATTATACGCGAACGATGCCTCTCATATATGCAAAATTATAGCGTTGTAGCCGATCGTAAAATCGTCCAAGATAACGTGAAGTGCATATATAAAGCCGCGGAAGTCCACCCAGATCGTGTGGTGCGGTGGCGTAGTGGTTACAGTGTCTGCTTGTCACGCGGTTGGCCTGGGTTCAAATCCCCGTGGTGGAGTGTGTGTGTGTGTTGATACATGGTTTTTGACTCTCTGTGCAGTGTTCTTGTGATGTGTAAATGCATATTCATGAGTTGAAAGGCTGAAAGAGGAACACTGCACGATCAACTACAACGTAGAAGAATTTCTTTTTTTTTTCTAAAAATTTGCGAAAAGTACCGCATATATTTCGACCGCATATTGAGCCGTATATAAGCCGGACAGATTTGACCTGAAATACCGCTTAACCACATCGACGGTATGCGTTACTTTAAGCGGTCACTTTTAAACGGCCTTCTGGCAACGAGATGGCCGCGCATAGGGAAGAGCCGCATAAATTTAGGCCGCATAAGAAAGAGCCGCTTAGCCAGAGGCCGTATAAAGAAGGGCCGCATGAAAGAGTCGTATAAGTAGGCCGCTTAGAGAGCCATTTATAAGCGTCGAAAATTTGACCTACTTTCCGCCTTATATCCGTTGTTTTAAGCGGTCGTTTGCTAAGAGTGTAGTCAGAGGATATGTCGTAGGTCGCAGTAATCCCTCCTTTTTTTTTTTTCGGCAAGCATCACACACAAACCAGCGGAGCACTGTATGTCTAGACTAGGCATCTCCTCCCTTTCTAAAGTGCAGCCTCGAAAGATACCGGGTTTTCTTCGGTACGACGTCAAACCATCTTGATTGTATATAGAGGGCAGCGAATGAAACGGAAGAAGAACAAAACTATCTTCATCGCACGTCCCCAACACCCACACAGTTTTACAATATCTATTACGAACAGGCGCACTTTGGTCTGCCCCAACCTACTCTTAGAAACAGCGAGGTAATGCTATTACACCAGTGCCATCTTTTTGGGAACCTTTTTATTTCTTCCGTCCATTGTGTTGCATCATACCGACTTCTGCTTTGTCGAAAAAAAAAGAAAGAAAACACAGCCACTGGCCCGTTTCCTTGTGTACCGAAATAGGGCGCCCCGTAATAGACTATCGGCCGACAAAAAAAGAAAAAGTAAGTCAGGAAAGGCACAGGGCGGTTATGCACGACTTTCCGAGCGTCCTCGAAGCGCGGTGCATTGCATAGCGTTCACGACCACCCAGAAAAAAATTGAGGCGACCAATAAATGCCGGGGCCAGAAGGGGGGGGGGGAATAGTGATTTGGGGAGAGGGTAGGGAGGAGAGCATGCAGCAAAGAAGGGAGCCCCAGATGCCAATACGCTTCGACTAAGGTAATTGCTTCAGTTAAACGAAAAAATCGGCTTGTTAAGTGGCATTCCTTCAGTGAATCCTCTGGACCGGTAACCAAAGACACACAAACACACAAAAAAGGAATTTACGTATTATTGCATGCAATTCGAGCCACTTGTGATTTCACCTGATTGTAGAATATGGGGAAGATGGCCCACAACTCAATACCTGCGGCGTGGGCCAATGTCAGTTTCTCTGGAATTCCCACGGGCCGCATTTTAGTAAAAAAACCATTTCATGTTTTGCCAGCGGAGATGACTGTATATGCTATCATCGCAATCATTGTTGACTTTGAGGACGTCTTGTAACGAAAGCCGTAAAAGGCTTCAGAGCCGTAAAACAAGGTGTGCCCGCAGACGCAATGCCTCCGACGAGGGAAGCAAGTTTCGTAGCATCGTGAACTCTGTTCGCGTATTTGTTCACATCAAAGATCTCATAAAATCTATGGAAACGCTTCTACGTGCCTCTGAGCTCCAGCGAAGTTTCACTATGGGGGTTTTGTCTTAGGTGTCATTAAGAAAAAATCTTAAAAACATGGTCACTATATGTTTGTCATCTTCGAGTAAACTCAGGCGCTGCTGGAATTGCGTCAAAAGATTCACGGGTGTTCGAAAGGTCAAAAAGGTCCAACGTTGTGCGTTTTCTTCTTTTTTTCTCTTCACAAATGCGATCATTGATGTTTCAATGCAAAAGTGTTACCTGAAACTAGAGCTCCGCGAAGAATAAAAGGAAAGGCCATGACCACTACAGAGAGTAAAACCTTGCGCCTTTTGTCGTTATAAGAGATGAAAAGTGACTTTCCCCGCTTAAATACCAGGTGCGTAGACAGGGGGGGGGGGAGTTCAACCCCCCCCTAAAATATTCAATTTTGCTTGCGTATATGTACACGAACACATACACACTCACGCACGAACATACATACAGTATGTTAAACGCCACCGCCAACCCCCCCCCCCCCCCCCCGAAAAAAATTTCTGGCTACGTCCCTGTTAAATACCGATGTTGCGAGTCCGCACTGCTTTGGCCTGCACTGATTTGTCACTTAGTTTTGTTTAAATATTTTCATAAATAGCGGCGTTAATGTTTTTCAGATTTTCCAAAGAGCATCGAGCCTGTGTTGATATAAGACTCAACAATTTATCGCGACTCAATATGTGAGCAAGTACTAGCGAACATTAATAATAGGCAAGCTCCTTAATAAAACAAACGTGCATTCGCAAGCGCTGCCGGCGGTCGCCGTCCAATCGGAACATGCAACAGGGAAAAGCGGGTTCAATTACACGGACACTACTATGGTGTCGTCGCTGGTATACAGCTTGACGTGTGCGTTCGATTTACAACGAAAAACGAAAGATCGCACAGTTTCGTTCTTTTTCGCGTTCGCTTTAACTTAATTGAGACCCCAAAAATGGCCGATTCGTCACGTGTGTCGGCCGTGTTTTGCGAAGGAAAAAAGTCTTTTTCTTGTTATGTGACCACTGCGCGAATTACAGCTCAGTGCACCATCGAATACACAAAAAAGAGAGTAATTTTACTCTTTCTGGTGACTCCTAATTTGTCCCATAATAGCCTCTCTAAAAAACTACACGTGAAATCTTTTTCGCGATCATTGTGCTCTCATCGGAGAGCCGTGGCAAGAGAGTTCACGTATATCTTTATATACAGTCATATATGTGGCAAATATGGACTCACCAGAAAGAGTAACAAGTACTCTTTGTTTTTTCTTATACTGAAGAAATTATCCGCGCAGCTAGTGTGTCATTAAAAATCCCATTCCGAGCTGTATAGGCTACGCAGCCCTGCCTATGGCGACGATAATATTCAGTATATTTCAACAGCGCGCATAGCGTATCGCTTGCCGCACCGTTTGCCGTAACGCCGCGAACTTTCCGGTGAGAGAATTGTCGTTTAAGAAATTATAATAAAATAATAAATTAAAGAAAGTTTTCGCAGATCAGTGTCGCTTACACAAGTTATGTGTAGATAAAAGGCAGCGAAAACAAATCAGCGAGTTTTTACACCCTTTTTGAAACACCCTACTATCTTACGGCCTCGATTGCATGCAGCAGCAATTGGTGAAAACTTGTTCAAGCGCGGTTCTGACAGCCTGTTCTTTAGTGACGGCTTCAGCGCCAGAGCCGTCGGGGCACAACATTGTCAGGCTTTGCCGCCACGGCCATTAAACTTCATTGCTGACCTCCCCCTAAACGTGTCGCTGTAAGAAAAAAAAAAAAGCTTCTAGCTTTGTTTGCGAATATAGGTTGTATATGTGCCGCTGGAGACGCCATATCCCAAAGAGTGGTTTTATCGCCGGTTGTTCTATAGAGTTACCCGAAGCAGGGGTAGGTAGATTCCAGCATCCATCTATGAGCTCCAATACTTCCTATTGCTGTAATTAAGTTCGGCATAAAAAAGTAGGTCTTTGAATTTTCCGCTCCCGTTATGTACGACGTCGCGAACGAAAGCATTTTGTACAGGGGTGATAAAGAGAAAACGGGGTTATCGCCAAGAACGAGAATATTTCCTATTAACTGGTACGGCAAACTTGGACGCACTGCGTTCGAGGAGGCAAAAGAAAAAAAAAGGCACGCGCAGGTTCAAAAACTGAGTCTCCATGGGAACGCAAAGAGGTGCCGGCAACAAATTTCCATGATATTGGAAGATATTGCAATGACAAAGTGATAACAGCGGTAAAGCAGTCATGGGCGCCCGTTGAAATATTGAGACATAAACGTGATCTCATTCTCTATACCGAACCAGTAACTCAAAGATGACAGCTTTACGACTTGTAACAACAGCTACGAGGACGTACTCACCTGTTCACTGCCGTAGTCGAACCGAAGCAACGTGTGGGACCGAGCAAGTTGTTATTCCTTGACAATGAACACAGCGCGACAATTGTTTCTTACCCTTCTAACAGTCTTTTTTTTTTCAGTCATTTCCGTCATTTCTCCGCTGTCGCGCTGTGATCATCATCATCGATGATCAGCATGAAAAAAGACACTGGACAAATGTAGCTTTGCGGCTCGTAATGGTTTGAATTTCGTGCATGTCGCAGCTGCCCTCAGTGAATAGAACGAGACTATAGTTGGTCACAACCTAAGATGAAATACACGCTCCGCCCCCAGAACTGCGACGCGCCAGCCACCATTCATGTGCGCAAGTATTTGTTTCGCTGAAAATAGTACGCATAATTAAAATTCAGTCGTCCCTACTTAAAATATTATCTTTCCCCGACTAGTGCTGTCGGAATTTTAGGTGAAATTTGCCAGAAAGATTTTTTTTTACCGAAAGCGAGCCGCACGCACATGTGTCTTTATGGAAAAATCACCTACCTGCAATACGTCAAAGGTGCTTGACGTCACGAAAATGAGCAAATACAATTGGTTGGAACATCTATGCAAATATCCTCTGGGTGGGACATTTAACCTTAGGTTGTTCACATACGACTTTCACGTTTCGGGCGTCGATCTTGTTAAGCTGGCCGTCCTATATATGTGTTCCTTTATTGGTCATACGTGTTCATTGCAGCCTTTTCTCTTTGCGAGATAAGTATTCATAATTGCAGACACTAATGCCAATATGCCGCCCTGCATCCAAATAAACTGTTGCCATGGCGGCTACGTATGCCAGCATGCTCAAGTTCTGCCTACTAACAGCCATTCTTATTGCTGGATCGAGGTCGGGTAAGTGCTCTCCACGTTCCGTTTCCGCCGCCGTGATCATTATTATTTGTCTCACACCTTCACTCGTCTGCAGAAGAATCCGACAAAGAAGACGCAAGTGCCCACAAGTACAACATTCGCCTGGCCAACGGGACCAGCTTCGAAATTACCACGCATGGCTTTCAAGAGTTCTCAAAGGTACCGTAGCTGCTCTCGAAGCTTGGCGCTCTGTAGGTGACGCCAAGCGTATACGTGTCTCACAGGTTCAGGACGTGTAGCTCAGAAAACGATGCATCCAACAGACAGTCATTTAGCTTTAGATAGAACTCCAGAAAAAAAAAAGCATAATTTCTGTGGATTGCGCAATCTCGTAATAGTCGACTGCCACACCGATCTTGTTGTTTCTTAACAATTTTCCTTTTTTCTCTCGTGTGGTCATTTTGTGTCAATCAATTTAACCATAACCCGTTGTCATGAATATTCAATTCCTTGCAGGCGCATGCGTAGTTGAAGTCTGTATTGAGTCGTGTCGGCAGTAAATTTTCCATTTTATAGTCAGCGCCTGTGATGTCTGTACCTCTTCCTTCGTCTTCGTTTTCAGCGCGCAGTTATTATTGGCAGTAAACCAACGGACGCATGCATTTCGCCTACGGTTCATAACAGAGGCTTGTCGAATGATAACAAAATCCTCTTCTGTGTTGTCACAGTTTTATTTTTGCATGCAGAGGCTGTTTCCACTCATATTTCGTTTTACGCGAAATGATCATTCCAGAGAAGTAGGCCGCAGTTCGTAATTTCTTTGGTGGGGTCCTGATAGAAGAGTCGTTTAAAGTATTCACAAAGGGAACAGATCAGTTAAAAGTAATGCCACCTGAAGATGTTAGCTACTGCTATACGTGATATATGAAGTTTTGAAAGGGGCTCCATTCTCTTTCACTCTCGTTCGTCATACCGTTGACCATTTTGCGGCTTTGACCAAGTGCGGCCATTTCTTTACATGGAACTGGGCCATTTCCAATATAAGTTTCGGTTCATACATGCAAAAAACGACGTTAAACCTGGTATTATAACGGGTAAACTCTTGACGTCTGTCTAGTGATGCGCTTGTTCGAAGTCTTATCCGTATCTCTGCCGCCGCTGCTAAGACGCGACTCATTGGCATCTTCAAAGAGTCATCCTCAGTGCCTCACGTAGCAGACGAAACACCTGCAGCATTAAAACTCTTCAGTGATAACGTCCGAAGGGTCTGCACAATGTACCACGCGAAACCTAGCTGTTCACACTTTGTTCCTCAATCCAGGAAAGGGGCGCGGCCCTTAGTTGACTATGTGACGTACTTGCTCAGTTCAGTTCATTGCTTTAAAGCAGGGTTACCGTTGGACAGATTTGAAAAAGAGCCAAAACTCAAGCTGAAAGTACCCAAAGTAGCCCCTCATTTAATCTTAGCGCCACATTTATAGCCAAATAGAACAAAAGCGATATTATGAATAGAGTTTTTATTATCGAACAATAAACAATATAATTTTGCATAAGTCAGAACGTAGAATAAAGAGCACAATATATTTTCCCTCTTGCTTGGCCACAGGCAAGTTGCAAATAAATTGATAAATCATTTTAAGTTCAGGTCGCCTGCAGTCTGTTTGTCTACAATAGGGAGAGTTCTTGCCAAAGTAATCTTGGGCCAACGACTCAGTCGGAACATTAAAAAAGCTGAAGCTGTTTTTCCTTGAAGCCGTAGAACGAAGTACAAGGCCGGCTTCAAGTAGTGAAATCTGGTTGAAGATGAACAGCCATTTTGTTGCGTATATCTCTTTTTTGTCAAGTTCACACGCCAACAAGCGCTATGAATCAGCATTAAAAACTTTTTAATGCTGATTCATAGCGCTTGTTGGCGTGTGAACTTATCCAGTTCTAATTTGAGGTAACGCAAGGAGCAAACGAGCATCACCCAAGTGGTACACGAAAGGAAATTCGGTTTATTATGCAACCACAATATCCTGTTCGCACCCAAACATAATGGTACCCGCTAGCTGAAAAAAGAAACTCGGAAAGCAGCATGCTGCTCCAATATCCCACCGGTACGGCAGCGCAAGAAACTAAACAAACAAACAAACAAATAAAAACACGATTCTCTTTATGCATCGTGGGCGCGTCTATAACGGCCAGACATTTGGCATGGCACGTCTAGAAAAACTGCCAATTCATTGCCAGTCGTCGCCGTCGAGATAACGCCGACAAACAGCGCTCTCTTTTCTGCGCACCGAGGTGAAGCGAGTCTCGGGGCGTGTGTACTGTTTCTTTTGATTCTATTTTATTTAGTGCCGCGTCACTGCATACGTCCTGGCGGGACTTTTGAATTCTTTAAGGTCGATACGCCACGTGGTGTCGTTCACGCGAACTAGGCCGCTGGTGTCCAGAAAAGCTGCATATGCTGGTGCGCAGCGTCAGTAGTGTGCTATAGCCACGCGCTTGCATGCGCGCAACTTCGTCACTGCAGCTTTAGTCCTGCCGCGTGTTGGGTACCTCGATGAGCAGCAGCCCGCTCGTGGGGGCAGGACATGCGCGCGCATCGGTTAACACGACAGAAAAGCTTGGAGACGATGGCTACGCTTTAGGGTTACTTTCTAGTTTATCTTCAAATAATAAAAAAATGGCTCCAGTTTAGCAGTTAGAAGTAGCCAGAAAGTAGCCATAGAGCCAACATGAAATTTTCATCGACAGACAGGGTTGTGAAGCAGCCAATTTGGCACAAATTAGCCACCAGCGGCCACCCGGCCTTAAATGCCCACATTGTAAATGGAAAGAATGTGGACCTTTTAGGTTGGGGTTGCCGTTACTCTGTGAAATGCTTGCGTCACTCCAATACGAAGATCGTAAACATTCACTAACACATTCTGTTTGCTTTTTTTGTCTCTCCTCTATACGCAGTGCCTACAGGGCGGAGCAACAAAGGTGAATAGCTGCTTCTATTGACGTGCTTCCAATTGAAGTTTCCGAGGCGCAATGGTAACAATGTATACGTCAACCTCTTTCTGCAGGGCAACAACTCCGTAGAAATTGTCAAGTTCAACAAGGTAAGCTTCGTTGATTTGCTTCTGCTGACAACAGGCTTGAAACTACATGCAATTTTACGTTTTAATGCCTTGCTCGCCCTCTTTAAAAGTGCGGTTCTGGAAGCTAGAGTGGGCAGCAAAAGTCTGAAGTGAAGCCTGCTTTAAATTTCGAAGCCTCTCGAAGGCACATGGTTGACGTACATCATCATCATCATGAACAGGCACGTGCTCAATCACTGCCCAAGCACTATGTACTGATGGTGAACAAGAGAAGCTGAAACGTGCGGCGCCTAATCGGTATTTGCGCGCCCCGCCACGGTGGTTTAGTGGTTATGGCACTCGACTGCTGACCCGAAGGTCGCGGGATCGAATCCCGGCCACGGCGGCTGCATGTTCGATGGAGGCGAAAATGTTTGAGGCCCGTGTACTTAGATTTAGGTGTACATTAAAGAACCCCAGGTGGTCTACATTTCCGAAGCCCTCCCCTACGGCGTCTCTCATGATCATATTGCGGTTTTGGGACGTTAAACCCGAGATATTATTATAATCGGTGTTTGCCTACCGTGGGTTCCCTTGTTAATTTTAAGCGGACCATTGTGGTGAGTAGCGGGATATTCCGAATTTCTGTGGCACATACGAGCTATAGGAGTTTGACAGCAGAGCTGTTATGGTCGATGTTTACCGTGCGTCGTACATCGAAAATTACCATCATCAGGAACCGGCACGCGCTCGCTCTCTCCGTCCTCTTCTTCACCGCCTTCCTCTTCTTCTTCGTTCCCCGAGCACGTGCATGAATTTGTCCGGCGTGGGATGCAGTAACTCTGATGGGTGAGAGAACGAGTGAGAGAGCGAAAGAAAGAGAAAGATAGAAAGAGAGAAATTCTTGGCGAGGCCAGATTCGACCCCGCATCCCTACCATCCGATGACGAGCGTCGTAACCACACAGCCATCCAGGCACGCTAGCAGAGCACAGCATAACCTTGTGTAGTATAGTATAGCAAGGAGGTTGGAAAGGGATGTGAGGGTGTGGAGGAGGGAAAGGAGGAGGGGAGAACGAGTATATACATAGAGAGAAACAGAAAGAGAAATAGGTGTAAAGAAAGGGAAGAAAAAGTGAACAAGAAGGCGAGAGAACGACTGCAGAGAGAGAGAGAAACGCATAAAAAAAGAGAGAAAGAAAGGGAAGACAGGCAGAAAAACATAGAAAGACAGAGAAACAAATAGACGTAGAGAGAAAGAAAAAGACACAGACTAAAAAAAGATAAAAAAGAGAGCATGCATAGCCATTCAAAGTATGGAATAGCAAGGGGTGGGAAAGACACAGGTGAGACGGCAAAACCCTAGCCAAGCCAGGACCATCCAGGTGCCCACCAGCTCTGGTGTGACCTAGCCCTGCGAGACTCAGTGCAAGCTGCGCTATTTTTTTTTTTAGTGTTTTCGACGTTAACGGCTGTCATTGTAAACGTGCCCGTTATGCCAAGCGATAAGAGGGTACGACGTTGGGCTGGGTGGTGTTGCATAGTTTGAAGTGAACGACAGCGCGTAAAACAAGGACGAAGAGAAGACGAACGACACCAGCGCTGATATAGGGGATGTTATTTTGTATAGTAATTATGACGTAAATGTGAAGAAAGTGAATGAAAAGATAACTTGCCGCCGGCAGGGACCGAGTGACGCGAGCATGCAGAAAAAGGATGTTCCACACTCGCCGTCATGGCTACTAGCGGCGCTTACTAACACTCCGAGGTTTAATTGCACATATATACGCCATAAAGTGGGCGGGAGGACGACTGCCGCCGCAGCTCAGTGGTAGAGCATCGGACGCATTATTTGTAGGTCGCAGGTTCGGTCCGTGCCGGTGGCAAGTTATCTCTTCGTCCACTCTACTTTTTTTCACATTTCCATCATATTTATTACAAAATAACATCCCCTATACTTTCGTTGGGTTTCTTGTCTGTTGGTTCTAATTAATGTTGTGTCTAGCAAAGGAAAACGAGCCCTTAAAATTCCTATTCTTTCGTTTATTCAGCAGCGCTGATGTCGTTCGTGCTGTCATCGCCCTTGTTTTATGCGCAGTCGTTCACTGCAAACCATGCCAAGCGAGCTGGAAAAAAAAAGCAAAAAAACGCGCTGCAATGATCTAAACAACATACGCAATGAAATGGATTATTCAGGAGACTATACTTCAATACTAGCGCACGCGTACTGATTACGCCCACATTAATGCCTTTTTACCTTGGAATCAGTTTGTAAGCTCTTCTATAGAAAGATACAATTTGGTGCTGTACCTGATGCGCTGAGATGTCAGATGTTCACTGGTTGGTTCACTGTGCAGAAATTTAAACACTGAAATAGGCACCGTATACATATAATTTACAAACTTAGTCATAAAAAGAAACCACCATATAGTATCATCATCATCATCATCATCATCAGCCTGTCTACGCCCACTGCAGGGCAAAGGCCTCTCCCATGTTCCGCCAATCAACCCGGTCCTGTGCTTTCTGCTGCCACGTAATACCTGCAAACTTCTTAATCTCATCTACCCACCTAATTTTCTGTCTCCCCCTCACGCGTTTGTCATCTCTTGGAATCCAGTCAGTTACCCTTAATGACCACCGGTTATCCTGCCGACGTGCTACGTGCCCGGCCCATATCCATTTCTTCTTCTTGATTTCAACTATGATGTCCTTAACCCCCTTTTGTTCCCTGACCCACTCTGCTCTCTTCCTGTCTCTTAAGGTTACACCTATCATTTTCCTTTCCATCGCTCGCTGCGTCGTCCTCAATTTAAGTTGAACCCTCTTTGTAAGTCTCCAGGTTTCTGCTCCGTAGGTAAGTACCGGTAAGATGCAGCTGTTATATACCTTCCTCTTGAGGGATAGTGGTAGATTACCATTCATGATTTGATAATGCTTGCCGAATGAGCCCCAACCCATCCTTATTCTTCTAGTTATTTCACTCTCATGGTTCGGCTCCGCGGTTACTACCTGTCCTAAGTAGACGTACTCCTTTACAACTTCCAGTGTCTCGCCACCTATCGCAAAGCGCTGTTCTCTGCCAAGATTGTTGCACATTACTTTAGTTTTATGCATATTAATTTTCAGACCTACTCTTCTACTTTCCTTATCCAGTTCAGTAATCATGAGCTGCAATTCGTCTCCCGCGTTACTCATCAATGCAATGTCATCGATCTCTCCAATGTTATTCACCGCGTGTTTTCAGGAGGTTTTCAGGGCCCTAGATTGGGAAGAGTTAGGGATAAGAGTTAATGGAGAGTATCTCAGTAACCTACGATTCGCTGACCATATAGTATAACACCACTTATTTTCCTTTTATGGTGCCGCCTGTGGGCGAAAGTGGCGCTTTCCAATTAACATTTACGTGCCTGTATTCCACGAAAGGGTCTCTTCGAACGCTATTAAAGCCGAAGGCCTTAAATGGCGCGGCTTCTGCGAGTATAATAAAAACTAAAGAATAACATGCGACCTACTAAATTCAGCCTCCATTCTGCGCAAACTATACCAAGTTAGCTTCCCAACTCTGAGCCATAGCCTAATCATCGTTCATGGCATCGCCTGTTATTGTTTCGATCGCAGTGCGCTAGGGACCTGTACGACCGCGTCCAGTCAAATATCACAGATCACCTGCGCATCAGAGACGTCGGTGAGCTGGGACCTGCGTTGCGAAACCTGTCTTCGCTTCACCGGCTGAACGGCAACACCGTCAAGAACCTCGAAGCTTTGCAAAACAGCTTCCAGAGGCTGCGCCTGCCACCTTCCGGTGGCGCGTCAGGCATCGAACCCTTGCAGCGAACACTGCAGTCGGCCAGCGAAGCCTTCCGCAACATGTCCAAGTCGGTGACGTCGGGCGCCGCTCTACAGACAGTGGTGCATAACTTCAACCGAACGTTGCAAACATTCAACAGCATCGCCACGGCAGGCGTGAATGCCATGACGCCCACGGCCAATCAGCTCGTGCATCGCTTCCAGGTTGGTGACACGAATGTTGTAATGCTGATCGGAGAGGTCATACGGATTTACTGGCCGAAAGAAACACTTGCAGATACGATGCATCATAAACATCATAACATGATCACAAAGTGCGTGCATGTATGGGAATTGTTTCTGTATAACTTTTTGTTATGCGCTCACTATATGCGCCCGACGTCAGCAGTAATTTCTAGTTTGCAGAAATATGGGTATATATGGCAGATGTAACAAGCCTTGCAATCAAGCAAAATTTTAGCGAACGTCTTATAAAGAACTGTCTGCCATATGCAGCGTAGGGCCTGCTAACTAGGACCAATTTAATTTTAAAAAAAGTGCAACGATGTACGAAGATGCGATCAATGGCATTGTATAGGCTCGTGCATACTGGCAAGCTTGTTTACTTATCACCGCTTAGATAAGTAGCCAATATAAATTAATTAAGCATTTAATTGCCACCATAATTGCGGCAATTCCTAGATGAAATTCTGTGTTGCATTCTCAAAAACTAGCGCCCAAAAGATGACGCGGCCCGCTACATGATTCCTGATTACTTTTCCTGCGTTTCAAGCTTGTAGGTGCAAAAAGGCGATGAGACATGGAGACGAGTGCTTCGAGAGCTAGCTTCTCAACTTCGCAACAGCGAACGCTGCTGTCTCGCGTGCGCAACAGCAGCGCTCGCTCGCTTCGCGTCTTTGCCTTTTACGTGACAAATTGAAAACGCATAAACAAGCGTGTTATAAGTATTAACGAGGATGGATATACAAGAACTTACCTGAGAGTTACGCACTCGCATGATCCTTAGCATATAGCTATATAGCTATAGCTGCGGACGCAAAGCAGCGTGATGTAGTCGCTGCAGCTCGGATACATACCGGCAAACTAGAAAGATTAGTGCTATTTAGCTTCAACAATTAGGTAGCACTTATTGCATTTTGGTTATTTCGAGGGAACAATGACGCTTTATTGCTCGCCGTGGTGCATTTATATATACTTGTGATGTATGGTTTCATACTATCATTCCTCTTCCAAGCAAATTACCACTGTGGTATCATCTCACATTAATTAGATTCCTTTATCGCTTTCTCTTGCCGCAGAAGTAATGTCAATATATTCAACGCTTCGATGAAAGTATTAGTCGTCAGGCAATCAGGTGCTTTCGTTAGCATAATTTGTGCATACGTATGCCTCACTATGGAAAAATTGGGGCTGAATTCAGCAGACTTCTTTTTCATAAATGCTTTTTTTTTTTCTCGCGTTAGATTGCCGGCTTCGCTGTCCAGCTTTGTGATCGGCTTAAATATTGTCTTGCGAACATTATAAGCTTAACCCGTTTTTGTGAATACGGACCTGGTGCATAGTATAGGGTGCGAAGAAAGTGAATGCAAAATAAGAGGCGCACTACACTGGAAAGGAAGGCGATAGCTAAGGTTGCTAAGTCCTGGAACATTGGCTCTGTCGGTCTCTTCAAGCCTTCATCTTTCTTTGAGCTCCTGTCTCGCGTAGATTCCTGTTTTAGGGTTGATATAATCGACTTAATGGCTTCCCCTGGTCACGCGCAGGAAGACTTGAAGAACATCCAAAACGTCACCCGGTCGTTGCCCAGGACTGACGTGGCGCGGCTCACGGAGGAGACGAGGGGCAACCTGACCTTGCTGGTGCGCAACCTGACCGGGGCTCTGCCTGTGCTCATGCGAAGGATGGCCACACAGGGAGCCGAGAGCACGCGGCTACTGAGGGAATTTGTGACCGCGCTATCACACAATCTCTGGAATGCCTCGTTGGCTCTCTCAAACAGTGGAAACGCGAGTGGAAACTCCACTGGCAGCACCCTCCCAACGGCCAGTCACGACCTCCTGCAGGCGTACGACGGCTTCCAGTTGGCCGTCAACAACGGAATGCTCGCGATGTCCGACTTGGTGCGCGGATCGCTGAAGCTCGTCAACCAGGCCAACTGGCACGTTGGCCGCGTCGGGCTTGGCGCCGGAGATGGACAAACGCCACAAGCTGGCATCAACAAGTTCATCGGGCAGCTCTTCAGGAGGAGAGGCTAGGCGTGTGTAGCATAGTTTCAGGTGTTTACATTTTTTTTCTCACGTGACGTAGGTGGGGACCACGAATTGCGAAGTCGAAGCCAGCTGTTATGCCCATAATCATCAAGTTCATTCGCCAGCTTCGTCAGACAGAAGCTGACTTTGTGTTCGTACAGTTAATCTGTAGCCATTTCATCGGGAAGACACGTGTCGGTATACAGGGAGACGTAAACGCAACGATGTAGGCACCTAAACGCTGCCGTTGGGAAGAACTCGGGTGCGTGCGTTCCTTCTGGAGCTTTTGTGACAGGATGTACAGTGCTAACATTATCGACGGAGTATGTTCTTGTCGCTTGAGAGCGCACTTTTCGTTGCTTTTTTTATTTTATTATGTAAGTGAGGATTCTAATGAAAATTAATTGGGGACCAGAAATAAGGCGCCGAGGCATTTGAAAGATGCCTTTGTCAACGAAGGTTTGTACGATATGTGAATACTCTCGAAACGAGTCTCCTCACGGTAGGTGCGGGCTCGACACCTGATAAAAGGCCATAATATCAGACAATTATTTGAGGGAAGTGCACTCATTACCATAATAACATAAGCGTATGGGCGGCGCTGCCAGTCACGATACATTTGTTTAGTTTTATGCAATAACTCCCCAACACTAGAACGTCTTGCCTTATGGACATTTCTAAGACTAATTTAGGCCTCCAAGGCCCAGAAAAACCAACATGTGCTTTTGTTACATGCAGCGCACTGGTGTACAACGCTTCATTTTGAATATATATATATGTAAATAAACACTGAAGCACATAAACTATGCTCATATATGTAGGCGTATCTTCACGCAGACGGGATTTATTTATGAGGTAAGTTTAGTCCAGTTCTGTATACATTTTGTCCCAGGGCGGATGAAGTTGCGTCCGCACGCCTTCTGTTGCACGCCTGTTCTTTTAGCAGTCTGCATATGCCAATAAGCGTGTTGAAGTGCGTCACACAAGGCGCATTATCCTAAGATTTTTCTGTTCTCGCTACGTTACGAAACATAGTAACACTATATAAATAATAATAATAATAATAATAATAATAATAATAATAATAATAATAATAATAATAATAATAATAATAATAATAATAATAATAATAATAAAAATAATAGTTGGGGTTTATCATCCCAAAACCATGATATTATTATGAGGGACGCCGTAGTCGAGGGCTCCGGAAATTTCAACCACCTGGGGCTCTTCAATGTGCACCTAAATCGACGACGAGCTTCAAACATTTTCGCCTACATCGAAAATGCGGCTGCCGCGGCCGGGATTCGATACCGCGACCTTCGAGTTAGCAGTCGAGCACCATAACAACTACACCCAAATGGCGGGTATAACACTAAATAAGGTCATCACTCTAAAAACTTGACAGAGTACCGGTCACTCTCTTTGGGGGAGTATTTTCTTGTCCCATATTTAACTCCCTCTTGCAGAGTAGTTAACTCTTTGTGAGGCACAGTATAGTAATGCACGCAGACTGGGTTATATATTATAATACTCCACCTCAACACAGAAATAGAACTCTTGCCGAAACAGAGTAGCAGGACCCCTACGAAGGGAGTAGTAGTACACCTCCAGAAAGAATAGCAGAACTCTTTCAAGAATAGCAGCATTACTCTTCTAAGAGTTGTGATACTCTCCCGCAAGTAGTAGGAGGGCTCCTCCACAGGAGTACTGGTACTCTTCCAAGGAGAGTAGTGCTCTCTCGCAGGAGTACTTACATTCCTACGAGAACAGTATGAGAATTGGTGAACACAGGGTGTCGCGGGAGCCGACGTTTCGACAAGCGGACTTGTGTTCTTCAAGGCTGCAACCTTGAAGGGGACAAGTCCGCTTTTCGAAACGTCGGTTGCATAGCGACACCCCGTGTTCGCGAATTCTCATCTTTTCAAGCTTTCACCTTCCCCTGAACTTCTGCCTTTTACGAGAACAGTAGTAGTACTCTTCTTCAAAGTCTGATAATACAGTTTTGCTTGAGCACTAGTATTCTTTCAACGAGAGTAGTGATACTCCTCCAGATGAGTATTGTGATCTTTTTTAGGAGAGTAGTGATGCCCTTCCACCAGAGCACTGGTACTCTTCCAAGAGAGTGTGCAGTACCATTCTTTGAGAGCACACGTACGACAGGAAAAGACCTCCTTCCCACATGAGTTCCAGCATTGCTTTAGAGTTCCAATGCTCCCGAACAGTTGTATCACTGCACCTAAACAACTTATGAATCCTCCCAAACGCGCCATTCATAACAAGATAATGGCAGTGTCGCAGCCCTGAAGCAAAGAATCACGCTAATTTCCCTGCAAGATCTCCTTAACAGGGAAGTTCCAGCAAACCATCTTTGCTGGGGTTGCGATTTACTTTATGGTAGCAGGGTTGCTGACATTAAAGAGTTTCTCCACGAAAGTTAAATTTTTTACTAGGGACAGAATTTCAATCGTGGCTCTGATAAAGAAATATCTTGATACTTGAATATGGCATATCCATCTGCTAAGCTTCTATGAATTGTGTGCAGGTGACGTCATTAAAAGTTGTTTAGCTAGAGCAAAATAAAAATATTTCCAACTTTATATTGAAGAATATACACGATAAAAAAAGAAATCAAAATGTGCTTCTAGCCCAATAAAAGCAACAAGATAGACAGATTACGCTTTCGTGTGCGTCAAAGAAACGAAGTTGGAAACGTTTTGATAGGTGTGATGATGATCAATGTTAAAGGGACCGTGACTAAAGGCAAATAACATTTCATGTAAGGGTGAAATGTCAAGGCTTGAGAATGTCTACGACAACAATACTGTACACACCAGCACTTTAGTAATCAAGAAGTAAAGCCGGAACAAATGCCAGTGCGCTATATTCTAAGAGATCGAACGGGCCCTCACCAAAAATCTTGACATGTCCTTTCCAGCGTCACAACAAACAAATGCCGTGCTCTTTACTAGATACATGTGTGCTTGATCAAGAGTTGTCATCGCCCGCTGTCCCCTTGATGCCGCCTCATCGATACTGATCAGGAGAAGGAGTATAACTGCGCTTTACTCATGCCACAAGAGCATATGGACATTCCACTCTTTCTGAGGAAGGTGGAGTGTAAAGCACATTTCACTCTCTCTTTTCACAAAAAGTGAACAGTGCATTTCATTCCATCCGTTGATTTGCGAGAGTAAAAAAAAAAAGAAAACGCCCTGAAGAGTAACTGGGTACATTTACTTCTGCGATACGCTCCCCAGTTTTAGAGTGATGGCGTCCTTGAAAAGTTATCTGCACAACTGTATTCTGTCGAACTATATAACAGTGTTACATCCGGTATTATTACATAAATAATAGGACTGTGAACGTCTGTTTAAAACTTAACATAGAGGTATTGTGTCAGATGTTACCGTGGCAACCTCAAGAGGTACGCCAGCAGTTTCCTCCATGTGAAGACCAAGTTTTAGATACCTCAGCGTTTCTAAATTTTTGCAATATTGTTTAACACTGTCACGTAATACTGTCGTTAGTACGTCAAAGATTTGTTTACACGTCCGATTCCTTCAACAAATGCCCCGTAATCAGCCTAAGAGCAACACTCCTGTTGGAAGGCAGGGTAGTTATCGTATGAGCTTCTTCTAAACCAGTGCAGTTAAGCAACTGCGTAGCGGCAGTTTACCGCAAGGAACTATACCATCTGGTCTGAAGTATTCATTGTACACGAGTATGACATCTGCATAAGAGCCTTTGGCTCCAGTGCGCGCTACCTTACATCGACGTTGCGGGCTTAATTTTCTTTCAGTGACGCGATCTTTAGAAAACGCTTTGCTTTTTGTCTTTCCGCCTCCGCTCACTTCTTCCTCACTTTAGGGTGACAAACTGATGTCTTTCTTCCTGTAAACTTTAATGTCTATGTCACTTCTATCCTCTTTCTTAACCTCAAATCAAAGAATATGGCCACTAAAACAATACGCATTTCGTTGTGCTATGCACGACATACCACTGCAATGCACTCTATACATTATTGCCCTAATAATAAGTCAGTTCGTCTATAAATGTACTTCGCCGACTGTAGCAGTACAATACTGGGAAGTGAAGGTCACGATCATGCCGCGGGCAAAACAAACAAGATGACCACAAACAGCACGTAGCAACTTGCGGCCGGAACAAAAAAATCACAGCATATCCACGGAGTGAATGATGATGGGTGGGCGAAGCTGCGGAGGTTTATCGGTAAACCGTGAATCTTCCGCTGAATTCTGCCCAGTACATCATCACCGACGTGAGATCGGGCGCGTTTAAACTAAAGGTTCGATGAGTTATGACGACTTGCAGCTCACTTTAATTTTACATGTACGCCTGTGAATTTTCATTGTTTAGAAAACATCTGGCGTCTTTCGTTAAGCAGCTGGCGTCTTTTCGTTTTGCTTTAGAAACATCTGGCGTTCTTTCGTTTTGCTTTTAGAAAACAACTGGCGTCTTTCGTTGGTTTATTTCATCAATCAACGGCGTTTTGAACAAAATTTTTATTGTTTAATCACGCACAGGAGAAATCTCACCAGGCACTACCTTGGAGGTAAACAATGGCTGCTAATGGGAATGAGAGACAGAAGAAGTCGGCTTTTAGCTAACAGTTACACTTCTACTTCTACTAACGTTTCCTACTGGAACATGCCAATGGCTGCTAATGGGGAATAAGAGACAGAAGAATTCGGCTTTTAGCTAACGCGCACGCTGCGAATTTTTTATTGTTCAACAACGCACAGGAAAAATCTCCCACCGGCACCACCTTGGAGGTCAAGATCTGGTACTAGCGTTACGACTGGTTACGCACTACTACGACTACGAGGGGACGAACGGGTGCCGCCTTAAGGAGCTTCGCCCCTAAAAGAGTTAACTTCTGAACAACACTGAATTTAGGGCTTGCATTCATTGCATGAATTCGGCGATAAACCTCGCTCGTATCACTGCATCATTCTAGGCAAGAAATATTGCAGCAAATAACGCGAACATGATAATGCCTATGACAGGCTTCAGTTACCCGCTAGCGCGCTGAAAACGACCGTTACATTCATTACAATAGGGTTCAGCGAAAATAAGGTAATCCTACAGAAATCACATGTGCTTTCGGTTTTAATTTTTACCGGCACTACAATCGTCATCACGTCCACCAACCAGTGTTGTGGGCATGTTTCACGCCAATGGAAGAAGACTGAACGCAGATCGAAAAATTCTGTTTTAAAAATTTCTACTCGCTTTCCAGAGAAACCGCTGCAAGGTTGGACACTTCAGACGGTACGCCTTCTATTGCGGTACAAAACAGAAAAGCGATGAAGAACGGTAGACAGTCCCTTTGACGTTTCTAGTGTGTGGGCATCACCTTGCTCTGGTGCAGCAGCTGTAAAATCTTCCTGGCAGCGAGGATGACCAAGCATTTGAAGTGCCATCTTCGTTTCTTGTGAGGCTTTCCTACGCCTGTAAGACTTCTCCTTGACCTTGGGCATTGTGATATACATTTGAGAAAATATGCAAAATTATTAATAAATAAATAAAAAAGATTCGTCGTGCTTTTTGATGTACAACGGGATATCTGCTCCCAGCTGTTCAATGCTGCAACTTGTGAAAAACTTGAACTTGACCCCTAATAGAAAATGGAAACAAAGTCCGTGTTACGTCAGTTGTGTTTACTTTGTCTCCGTCTTTTATTGGCCAATAACATATCACAACACGAACAACAAGCTTTCTCAATCACTACCCAGGGCCACTCTCTGTACCATCAAGCCGCTCCTTAAACACATTAAACCTAAATGGACGCTGCCTTCTCCGATGGCCAGGCCATCATACAGCACGGGTTTGCACGCAGACCATCTACTACACGACGGCATATTGGCCGCAAGATCGAGCGGAGTCGCCACTTGGCGGCTTCTGACTGAACCGCGCCTAGTGTGGATTGCTCCATGCGTCGTCTGCTAGCCACGTTGTGTTTGCATGTGCGCGTACGTCATGCAGGTCCTCATAAGGCGGTTTGTTCCGTTGCGTTAGTGCAACTTTAACCGCTCATACGTATGCCTAACGCGACGTAAAGAAGAATTTGGCCTTGATCGGCTGTATATGTACAGCTATAAGGTCAGTGAGTGCACTTGTCAAGAGTGTTCTGTGTGGTCATCGTACCCTCCGTTCACGAGAATTATATCAGTCTAGGTGCCGCTCTGTGGTACAAGCGCATTGCAAAGTGCACTTGGCGTTGTCCATAAAGATGAGAAGTAATACATCTCATGTGAATATAGCCTTTTAGCGACTCAGTGGTAAAAAAAGGGCTCTCATGCACTTGTGGGTTGTGGTTAGGTGTATAACTCGGGACTGTCGTTTATAGGTTACGCGACGAACTTTAGTTGTGTATGGTCCTGGTCCCACTACACAGAAATATTTTTGTCAAGTCACGTCTGACACTTCGGCACTTAAATTGTCCCCTAAAACGAACACAAAATGTAATGTACGGAAATCGCAAAACTGAGTTGCCTTGCGCAATTTTAACATGTGGCGATATTTATACAAGAACACCCATGTACTTAGATTAAGGTACACGTTAAAGAACTCCAATGGTCAAAATTAATCCAAACGGCGTACTTTATATTTATGTCGTAGCAATTTCACGCGAAGCCACATCTTTTTTGCTTTACATTATCTTAAACGTTTGTGTTGCGTTGTAATAGATTGACGGAAGGCAGCGGACATAATTCGCGTGAAAAAACGTACTTTTGTCCCGTGAAATAACCGGGCTTTTGTTCCATTACTGTCGTGCAAGTAATTAATCGAAAAAAGTTCCGTACTGTATAGTTACCTTTGTGCACTGTTACTAGAATAAAAACAAGCGTGTGCGTGTTAAGCGCTTCTGCAGCGCTAAAGCGCTGTCAGCCTCGTAGCTTTCTTCAGTAAACCTATCAACTGTCCTACATTGGAGAACTGAATAAGAAATGCAGATGAATATTTGAACAACGTGTGCACGAAGTGCTATTTGAACTCATCGTGCAGGAATACGGGCTTTCTTTTTGTTGGGGGGTATCCAGATGAACAAGAAGTAAATATTTGATTCAGTCGCGCTACAGCAGTGCGTAGTAGGTGGAACACAAGCTGAACATGTACAAATGAATGAATGTCCTACATTGGAGAAAATGTACAAATGAATTAATGTCCTACATTGGAGAAGTACATTGGAGTAGATGGTAAAAGATCAACGAATCCATGCAAGCAGATTACACTCCACATCGGTGGTGCAGATATTACATCTTCAAACGGACAAATCAGAATTCTCGGGGCACAAATAACATGTACAAATAAAACAAGAAAACGTCATCCATTGCGAAAACGCCGACTGTTGCCGAAGGAGAGCAACCCCGTTCGTTGGCAGAATGCGCTTCTCTCACAAGTAATAGTAACATTCGGCGAGCTTCGTGCTTTAATTCGGGAGTGAAGAGCGCACATATTACCAGAAAGCTGCAGTCAACGCATTTTGTTTGCCGGAAATCGGGTCAAATCGCTCACAACGAAGCGCTGTTGTGTGCGTTTGTATGCGCGCCGACGACCGCCTATCCACACTGGCGCCGTGACGGTGCTGCCACCTATAGCCCGATCTCGCGGCGAATAGGTGCCATATTCAGTGCGGTGCCCCTGTGCATGCCTTGCTGCCTTGGTGGTTTAGGCAGTTTAGGGGCGTGGCTTTTCCCGCGTCGACGGCTTCCGTAACTAACGAAACGACTGTTCTGAGTGCAGACAGTACGGAACGTGCGACTAGCCATATCGTTCGGTTGGCAAACTGTGCTTCGGCTACGAGAGTAAACAAGCATAACAAAGTAAACGCTTTCGCTTGCATAACTGGACCTAGCCGAGCTAAACCGCAGCCATTATTTTAAACCAGTGGCGTAGCCGGGGGGGGGGGGGGGGGGGCACGGGCCCGGTGTGCCCCCCCCCCGCCGTATTTTTTTTTTCAATGGCATACACAGCACAAAATGACACTCGACCACATCTGCCTGCCCTGCACACACTTCAGACCGTGGAGGTGCCCCCCCCCCCCCCTCGAAAAATATTTCTGCCTACGCCCCTGTTTTAAACGCTTTAGTTTTATGCTGCTGCTTTGTTTTCTTCTGTTCGGGCATTCAGCCACAATGCGAGCTCAACCATCCGCACCATCTCACGGCACTTAAGAATGCGATGACCGACAGACCTCGTAATTCACGTACGTATACGTACATTCCGACATACAGACCCATGGCTAAACCAACGGAAGTTTACGAGCACAAACACGTATTTTCGTCAATGCTTGAGGAATCCAGTGATGCTACCGAGGACTTCTGATTTGCAGCAATTTTTGGAGCAGCAAAATTTCCGTTTTGGAGCACTTTGGAGCAGCAAAATTTTCATCTTGCAGCACTTTGGAGCAGATAATTTCGCATCTGGGAGCACTCTGGAGCAGCGAATTTTACATCCTGGAGTGCACTAGAGAAGCATATTGCAATAACATTCAAGCACCAAAATATTACTATGGGGCTCTTATGAAGGCTAGAAATATTTCGATTGATTGCAAATCTCATGGAAAAAATCATCTCAAGAGGACTCCATACTTCACTCGCTAATGAAAAAATAAGGGCTCATGCAGTTGAGTGTTCTGAATTAACCTCTTCGGCGATTATTTTCGACACTAGCAAATAAACAGAATATCAGATCAATAAAATTGCACTTTATGAAATAACACTCTAAATACATCTATGTGGTTATCAGCAGACATTGTAGACAAACGCCGTGATGTACAGCAGTGCCTCAATGCCAAAGAGCCACACTGTCCCTAATGCATTCCCCTAAGACAACTCCAAGGCGAAAGCCAGGTTCTTTTTCTTTTCGATCGACGGGTTGATCCTCCCCCTCCTTCTCTGCAAGCTATCTGCACCTCACTTGGTTTTGCGCCAGCTCCATGATCGGCGCACCGATTACGGAAGCAGTGTAAAGCGACGATGTCGTGATGGCGTCATCACGTGACATCACGATATATTACGCCATTATGACGTCACAAGTTTTGACGATCTATGACGTGATGATGACGCCATCACATGATTGTTTTTGCATCAATCGATTGACGCCGCCGACGGTCAATTTTCGTGTCTGATAAAGCATCTCATGCTTTCGCATTAATATTGCGTATTGAACGTTAACAACCTGGCCTTACATACCAAACTGTCCTCCACCATGTCACCTCCTTGCCATGCGCGAAACAGCTTCGCTTATCATCCACTTCACAGAGTGAAATGGTTCAACTTTTTTTAAATGTTAATTGTGATAACAATTATATGGACGCTCTCCGCGGATTTTTGCCGTCACCATTGCCGTAATTTTCTGTATAAAGACCAAAATAATAACATCACCACGCGCATTCTAGCCGCGGGTAAAAGCTCGCGAGCGCTGGCGACGAACGCGGCTGAAGCAGAGATTAAGCTAGCAGGCCGTCTGTCTCCGTCGCACGGACAGCGCATGAGATAACATCTTCCCGCGTGCGGGCCTGCGGTCGTTTGCTCATCAAACAGAGAGGAAACGCCCCGCCCGTCTTTCGTAAGTAGCATGAAAGGACGCCAGGGGAGCGGGGGTGGAGGGGCGAGGGGACCGCATCGTTCGAAGGGCGCCGTCGCTTGCGCGCGCGCCATCTCGAGGCATCAGGAGACGGATCGTACACTTGCTGTGCTCTCAACGCTTACATCGTGTTTAGAGAACTCAGAGCAAGAAAACGCTTCGGTTCCTGGAGCGGCCATATTCCCTTAAACCAGTGTTTGTTGAGTTACGCGAGATCGAATCCAAAAGAGTTAGCTACTAGCCTTACTTCGTTTAACAATACAATTTGTTGGTATCGCATTCATTGCTTCGCCCTTAAGCGAAACTGAGTTTTTTTTACCCGTCAGCTCTTGACCACCGAAAGCGAGGGGCGGACGTGTAACATGGGGTAGCCGCTTCACTGTGGGCCGTCAGCGACGGGCCCGCTACAGCTGCGTATTTGCGGCTGCTCCGACCAGGATATATGCTTTTATTAACGAGATGACATTTTTAAAAAGCAAGCAAAAATTCGAATTGGAACCCTAGCACGTGAGCTCGAAAGGGCAGGGCCTTTTAGGGGCTATTTACCGCAGAGTGATTAAACTCGGACGTGCTGGTATAAGCAATTACGAAAAAGCTCTTCCGAATGAAGATCCATGGATAAAGTATATCTGAGGAAAAGTGTGAACGCGTTTCCACCGTTCGCGTGCTCTTCCATAAACGCGAAGCAAGGAAAATTCGATATTGTTCCATATATATACTGCTAGCGATCCCAGATTTCATTCCGCGATGTCCGGAAACAGAAGTGACAGACATTTTAGCAGCACACATGTAGTTATTACTGAACATTGCTTTCCTTACGTGCCGTGCGACGCTTGAAACGAGCTATCAGCAGCGTTTCTAGAACAGACGACGTCCGCCGATGAATCGCCGTCGCACTTTCTCGCTACCGAGAGGCCTAGACGTCACGAGCCTCTGCGGAGAGCGCGTTTTGCTGTCGAGCCGACTTGCAGAACAGAAGATCCGTCGGCACCGTGCATGGCATCGTGGCTTATTCGGGACGCATGCGCGAGCGCTATTTATTCAGCGGAATAATTCTTGGTCCATGGTTGCGACTTTGGCAGCCCCAAGATCAAGCTGCACATGTTCTGACGCGCCGGCCGTGCGATTGCCGGTGATAGACGCCCCCAAACCCGAGACTTTGGCGCAGTTTGGCGCAATTTTCGTCGATATTATCAGGATGGCGCAGTAAATACAATTTGGCGCACTTTGGCGAAGGAGTGGAATCACTGGGAATCTCTTTAACTTACTCAACAAGGCGGCCACGCACCGGGGAAATGTGGCGAGCAACAGCACAGCGACAATTAAGGAGGCAAGCACAAGAGAACACCGCGAACTAGCTGACTAGGGCGTGTGTGTAAATGTATTTACATCCATTCACGCACTGTACAGAAAACACTACCGGCCGTGCGCCGCTTTCAATGGTTGCATTCCGTCTCTCACGCGCCGCCCGGCCGGTCACCGTGCCCGTGTTCCGCGTAAAAGCTCACCGGCGTCAGCATTATGCGACCGACGACCTTGTGCACGGTGCAGTTGTGCGAATGACACCGGAACGCGGTTGTTCTAGTGCCGTAAGTACTGTTAGAAGCGAGCATCACAAGCAAAACAGAAAAGGTGTTTTAATGCGCACAAGCAAGTTCTTATTTGTGGGGCACGAATGTTTCGTCCGAAGCAGGAACACTGCACAACCGTCACTGACCTGCAAAGCGTTCGTCGTGGTTCCGTTCTGTTGGCTCCATTTTGTCATGGTGGCTAAGCCCTAAGCGCTTCAAATACGTACAGTACGGTCCACTTTTAGGGGGAACACGCGAGCGCGCGGCCGGCGGTACGCGGCGAGATTTGGCGAGATTTGGAAACCTGGAGCATGCGCATAAAGGCGCAAGGGCGGTGCTTGCCGCCGTTCGTCTGCTACTTACCGGCCCTGCGCTTGCCGTGCGCTCAACAGCGCGTTCGTTTTTCTGCGGCGCGATTCATGTCGCTGTACTCTCCTGCGCCTCGTCGGGTAATCAGCGCGCAGCACAAAAAAAAGTACCGTTCGTTTGTTGCTGTGGTTTCTCGGCAGCTTTGACGCGATTCCATTCATGGCCACAGCGGCTGAATTTCGATTACGGGCGAAATGCGCAGAAAATACATGTGCTTATAGTATTTATAAGCACGTTAAGGAAACACTCGCGATTGAAAATAGTTCAGTCTCCCAATACGGCGTGACACCGAATGATATCCTTGTTGTGGCTTGCAATACCCCAGCAAATGTTAGTTCTAACTCTCGTGATTTTTTTAATCGTTGAGGCAACATCGCCAGAATATGCGATGACGTGCACTTTTACGAAAATTATTGCGTTTCACCAACACGCGCGATGAAAAGTGGTGTGCGTGTAACGACGCGGAGTAAACGAAGAAGACAAATTTATTCGTTGTATTTGTGTGATAGAGTATAGGTGAGCCAGGCCAGATCTATAGCGTGGAAACATTTAAAAAATGCAAAGCTAATGAAACATGTCTGTGCCCCGTGAAACGCGAAATAACATGCAGATCTGTGCAAGCAAAGTAGGATTAAGCGCGACATACCAGGCGCTGAAAAAAAAATTACACTCGTAATGCCGATGATTACGCTGGTAATCGCAAAAAAAGGTCGGTTGTTTAAGCCTCGGCCTTTTGGTTTCATTGTTTTGGGGTGTCTAGAGAAATGTGTGGTGGATCCTGGGTCTTCCATTCTCATATGAACCTAAGTCGCTTTGTGCTCAAATAGCGTGCCCTAGACTTCGTTCAGTACCGGGTGACGTCACCTTCAGCGTCGACTACGGCCTTCGTCCTTTCAGGCAGAGACCTGTACAGTGCTTCTGTGAAGGATGAGTCGCACTTGAGCTGCTCCCACTCTTCGTTAACCGCGCAGAGGTCATCCGCAGATTTTCCATGAAGACCTAGGCGGGACAGAGACGTCTTCATCCTTCCCCACACATTTTCTATTATATTCAAATCAGGGGACTGTGGGGGCCACGTGAGCACAGTCACTCCGCGCTGCTGTAGTAAGCGAGCGACCTTTTTGGCGGTGTGCATCGGCGAGCGGTCGTGCTGAAAAATGCAGTCGTGCTGCTGTGTGATGTGCCTGGTGATGTGCGGGAGGCCGACGGTGTCCAGAATATTGCTGTATTTGTGAAGAATGTGAGGAAACGAGACCGAAAACAAAAACCATGGTGGAAGCCGGAACTGGAAATTCAGAGGAAAAGAGTACGAGCCATGCGCAGGCGATACCAAAAGTGCACCGATGACTTAAGGGATCATTTTAAAACAATTTACAGCGAAGGAATCAAACAATATCAGAAAGAATTAGAGGACTCCAAGAGCAAATCTTGGAAAGAATACTGCACTAAACAGGACAAGAACCCATTTTCCCTTCCCTACAAAATAGCGGCTAATAAAATAAAAAGAGAAATAGTTTTTCAGAGTCTAAAAAAAGACAACGGAGAAGAAACAAAGACTAAAGAGGAAACCATTCGATATATATTACACCATCTCTATGGAACTGAACATATCACTTCGGAAACAGGGAAAAAAGACAATATTGACAAGGAAACAGACGATGACGCATGTGACAATATTGAACTGACCGAAATGGAAGTCCATTACGTAATAAATAATACTAGAAGGAAGATCTGTGCAGGGCCCGACCAGGTAACTGCCGAATTTATTCAAACACTCTACCATGCGCATAAAAAATTTTTATTAGGATATTTAATGCAGCACTAAAATTCAGACACTTCCCAACAGCCTGGAAAACATCAAAGGTCATACTAATCCCCAAAAGCAGGGATCACAGCCCGCAGGCGGCCCAAAAATTCAGACCGATTGCCGTAAACTCCATACTCGGAAAATATTCGAAAAGCTCCTATACCACCGACTCTATTATTACTTTGATAGAAATAATCTGTTCCCGGAAAATCAATTCTGATTTACAAATGGTAAATCTGCAATCACCGCTTTGTACAAACTAAAACGAGACATAGTAAATTCCCTAGAAAACAAAGATAATATATAGTACTCTCATTAGATATAACCAACGCATTTGGAAATATAATAGTTGATAGAGTTACAAAAAGATTTACGGATTTAAAAATACCTAAGGATCTAAGACAACTAGTATTCCACATACTAGAAGATAGATCAATCATTTACGAATTGGGGAAAAATAAAATACATTTAAAACTAACTAAAGGAGCACCACAGGGCTCACCCCTAAGTCCATTTTTATGGAACGTAATCGTTTCAGAACTGCTAATGGTGGAAATGCCAGAAAGTACCACCATACAAGCATTTTCGGATGATTTAACTCTGGTGGTTAGGGGAAAAAGTAGAGCTAAACCAGAAGCGGAGGCCGCGAAAGCACTAGAAATCATACACGAATGGAGCACCCGCAATGAGTTAAATTTCAGCCTGGACAAGTGCGAATTTATCAACCTAGGGGCCGCATATAAGAATAGACGTCCAGTTATTAAAATTAACGGTGTTTCAATTAAAACAGTCCAACAAACAAAATTTTGGGGGTCATATTTGACAGCAAGCTTTCGTTTATACCGCATTTAAAAGAGGTGAAGCATAAAATCCATAAGATTACGTCTGGTTTGGCACAATTCACGGGCACAGACTGGGGCATGACCCCAAAACACCTCCGACAAATTTATTTCAGAAGCATTGAACGTATGATAGTATACGGCTCTCAAATATGGTATCCGGCAATATCCGCACGGAATAAAAGTAATATAGAAAAGATAAATCGACTGAAGGCCATTCAGAGAATCCCTCTATCAAAAATTGCTAAATCTTTTCATACAGTATCGAACGCATCACTGAATATTGTCTGCAACATTCATCCAGTACATTTAACTATAGAAAGATAGAACAAAATATTTAATATCATTCATGGAGACGAAAAGTTCGTATTCAGTAATAAGGCTTTCGGAAAGGAAGATATCGCCACTAAAATTCGGACATCACAAACACATCCAGCAACACATCTAACACATCTAACAATTTCGAAGCGGAGACAGTAGCTATCTACGAAGCCATAAAGGAAATAGGTAAAATGAACCAAACTAATACTTACCAAATAGTGACAGACAGCTTATCAACATTAGAAGCTCTCAAAAACCCAAATAACACGAACCCATTCATCCATCAAATCAGACTACAACTAAACCAAATGGAAAATACTAAGATAAGACTCGTATATACGCAGGCACACAGGGGAACTACAGGTAATGAGCTCGCCGACCAATTAGCTAAGGAGGCTACCAAAGAGGGCGAAGTATGCACAATTCCTATGTCAATATCCTTTATCAAACACGAATTACGAAAACAAGTCATGGATAAATGAAACAAGTATTGGAACCTGCAAGGACAAAAGTCATACACCTATCACTGGATTAAAAACGTAAAACTCACCCCTAAGACTTTCCCACCTGATTACTGGTTAGTCCAGGCCGTGACAGGACACGGCCGTTTCCCTTTTTACTTTAAGAGATTTGCCATAACTGACCACGAGCGATGTGTGTGCGGAGCTGATGCAACATCATTTGACCATTACTTAGATTCGTGTAAACTAACATCGAAAGAAATCCAAAAATTAAAACAAAAATACACTAAACCACCTAACTCAAAACCGGAGATTATTGGGGACGAAGAGAGCATTGAAATAATAAAAGAAATAGTTCGGATTATAAACGAAAAAAATTTTACAAGTATAATCAATACATTGGTGCGCACTGGGACTGGAAAAAGGAAAACAAACAGTCATCGGGAAAAAAAAACAAGGAAAAGCAATTAGATAGTCTCCACGCAAATAATCCCCATCCGTGGTTCAATTTCGTCGTCGGTAGAGGTAAACATTGCACGAAAGTACTTGGATACAGTCCATAGGACTAATTCCCTCAACAGGAAACGCAAAGTGCCAAGTCCTCTCATCCTTGCAATGGGTTGTTGGTAGATCTGAACCTAAGAGCTCATCAATGGATCCCAGGCCCGAATCTCCAATTCATCAATAAGCGGGGTTGTTGGTCGATCACGGGCACTAAGCCCAACTCAAGATCCCAGACCCCAGCTTCCAACTCATTGATGAGCGGGGTTGTTGGTTGATCAAGGACATTAAGGCGGCGGTTCCACTACCACCATCTTGCCAATAGTTCGAAAAACGACAACAGACGACGCCACCCATCCACGTTTGCAGAAAGCGAGAAAATTGCGCGCGCAAGAATGGTCAGCGTCGCCTCGTGCGTGTTTTATATGTTATATGCCGCGCTAGGTGACGGAAATCGGCCGACAAAAAGCAAGGAGCACAAACGCGGACGGCGTCTTTCACCTACAATCGGGGCCAAATGTTGGCGTCGTTTCATTCAACGGCATGACGATAAGTGCCCCAGTTTGTAAGGACAAACGCTCGCTTCCTATTGCAGCCCTTGAGAAAGGACAGCGCAGCGTCTAAATACAATCGCTTGAGAACAAAAGAAAAAAAGAACACGTACACACACGCACACTGGTGCGTACAACAGCGTGCACTCACACACGTAGACACACACGCTCTCACCCACATGCACGCGCTACGCTCTCACTAACGCACTCACTCACATAATATACTGTGCCTCAGTGAAATAGTATTGAACAAAACATCAATCAAACGCTTCGCAGCGTTTCAGTGGAATTGCACGGCCGCTACTAAAACAATCATTTTGGTTCATTTTAGCGACCGTGCCAGTGACTTTTATAGCATCGCGCGAGCGCATGTCTTTTGTGTGTGTGTGTGTGTGTGGGGGGGGGGGGGGGCGTGCTTTTGCTTATTACAATTGGACGAGGAAAAAATGGACAGACAGATTTCAGCAAATTATAATTCGAGAGTTATCTGCGAAATTTCATCCTCTCAAACTGCAATAAACGGTTACCAAAATAAAGTACATCTTGATGATCAGTTGAACACATGACTACCACTAATTACCGGAGTTAGAACCTCCTAGAACACATGCTTCTGCCAGCGAGACGTCTGACAATGAATGCGTTTGCGTGAGGAAGAAGACAATGATTTTTCCATGTGAGGCATGATTTTTTTCTCTTGGGAACAGTAATAAACCAAGATGGTTTGTGCGTTGGAGGGCAAGACACCCCGTTATTTTCGTCTCTTTGTTCTCATTTGTAACCTTTCGCGACGCTGTGCAGGCGCGTTCGTGGTCGTCTCGCACGAGCGTTTACAACGATGAAAGCCAGGCGCAAGACGCGCGTAATCACACATACTGCTGACTGAACTTCTTGTATAGCTTCCACAGCGTTGCATATATTGTATGAAACTGAGTATAGGTACATCGGCCAGCGTAGGCGTGCACACGAGGGGGCTGGGCGCCCCCCCCCCCCCTTGGGAGGGAGAGAATACAACATTTATTGGTAGAAATAAGTCGCTATTGGGGGTGGGCCTCCTAGTCCGCAAGACCATTGGCTCTTGCCGCCGCCCGGGCACGACGGTCGACCAGGGCTTGTTGCTGCACTGGGTCAGAGCTGGACAGGGTCGCCTTGGGGGCTTATATGACCGGTCATGTAGGCTTTTACAGAATCCAGTTTTTATTTATGCTTGTTCTATAAAAGCATGAATACACTTATTTGTTGTGGAAAGCTGTGGTTTTCCTTTATTTTGACTTACAGGCACCATCGACAAGTTTTCCATTTAGGTTGCCGCAAAAGTTCTTCAACAAAATGTTCGTCAGTATCATATGTATCGGCACTGTTTTGTTCATGTGGCCACTCTCACGTGCGTCTAAGTCAGGTTATTCTTCGTTGACCAGACATTGCACTGTCCGCCTTGTACTTTGCTACGAACTAGTTGTTATCCGATCATTAGTAGTAGTTCTGGCTACGCAGCAAGCCGCTTTACGACAAAGTAGCAGTGCGCAACAGCGTTATCCCCCCCCCTCCCCCCCACTAGGTAGAGTAGTCCTCCTCAGTCGAACTGTTTCCTGACACCGTAGCGCTCATTAGTGGCAAAGACAGTGATCGCCTTATCCGAAGTGAGTGCGTCTTTTCACAAAGCACAATATAACTTTTCCAGGGTCCCGCACATTGAATATTCTGCCACGTTGACTAGAACGTTCTGCATCTTCAACAAAGTCTCGCTTCTGTCGCATCGTTGCAACTAGGATGTAATTACCTGATTGGGTACAACTTACCACTACTGGTCAGTGGAAGTTGTCGGCACAGTGCTCGACAGGCATACTTTGAAAATTCCGGCAATGACAAGCTTTCATACGTTCACCATCGTGTCCCCTTTGAAGCGGCGCTTCATACGTATCATTCACACGGCATGTCAGCGTCCTTCCTTTCACAATTTCGAACCTCACAGGCACGAAAACACTCAAAGGAACGCGCAAAACACGAGCAGCTGAACCACAAAGAGATGCACATTACTAAAGACGTGCCGGGGAACACTGGTTCTAAGAACGCGTGACGAACGCGCAATCTTCCTGCATACCGAAACCATTTGCCGCTTGATGAGACCGCCCCACCTGCTGACGTGGGCGAGTGGAAAGGGTTTATCACTCAGCCCTCCTCCTTTTACGGTTGGCGTTTGTTACGCGCGGCGACTATACTTAGCTAGTGAAGCAAACTATGAGGCCTGGAGATATAATTCATGCCTGTTCTACCCGTTTTATTATGTTTAATTGCGCCACTTTGGGCGAACGCTTGAACTCGCATAAAGCAACTTGATGTTTCATTTCATAGATGGAGCTACCACCAAAAAACGCCTGTGAGACTTATGATTCATTGAAATATTTTGTTTGAAGCACTGAGTGGTCAAGTTAGTGAGCACAAGTAGATAAAAGACACAATATGCATCTACTAATGTGCAATACTCGTTGGCAATTAGCGTCTAAAAGAAAAAAAAAGCGAGTTTCTACGGGACTGGTCAGCAGGAAAATTACGTAACTTCACTGCTGTCTTGCAGGTTCCCTAATAAAGATAAAGGAATTTTCTCTTCATAGAATCATAGAAAGGGCCTTGCTTCTTCATTATGTAGAAGTTCAACAGTAGCAGCTTGTATAGTTTTGTCGCTTCATCGGTAATGCGTGACCAAGCACAGCCATAACTGCCGCATTGACACAATAATAATTCATCAAGTTTTCGTCAGAACACAAAGCAACTTCGCATGGAAAATAAGTGTAATGTAGTCTACGTAGCCACTAAATATTATCGTTCTGCTTTGAAAAGTAAAAAAGATATTCTCACAAAAACTTTTAATATTTTGCCCATTTTCATTGGAGCGTAAATAAATTACTAATTATTTTATGGCTAATATCTCTTCATAGAAACCTTAAATAGCACTTCTTCTAAAGGCACGGTAAATTTGGTCTTGTTATGTTGGACAGTTTCGCCGTACTGGCAGTACAACGGAGGCTTGTACAACGAAAATGCCTTTTGTTGCTCACAATATTTTCATTGCTATTAGGTAACGCTTCCGAACAGGCATTAACACCAGGTGTCATTAGAAAGCAGAGATCATAAGCTTTCTGAATTATTACAATCAATATTTATTTGTCAAGCCCAGCGAGCACAGTGCATCCGCAAACAATGCGTAAAATGCGGAGGGGGGTTCGCCGGAGTGGGACCGCCACCTTAAGTTCACCGCATCGATCCCAGACCCACGCAAATCATAATACAGGCGAACAGCAATAGGAAAAGAAAAGAAAAGGGGACAACAGGGCACAGTCGGAGAGTAAGAGTGGCAGAGGCCCTTATCATTCGGGGGCCCCCCACCCCACGCGGCCATCCATTAGCTTCCTTATAAAAATATTTACAACCCAGGCACCATGAGGAGGTGTGTGCACTCACTCCCGGCTGGCATGTTTGGGCCACGGATGCACTAGAATATCACATATTTAAATTAATCCCAATTAGAATACAAACATTCCTATCCCAGTGAACACCAGGTTCAAAACCCAAGGACCACTACAGGAACCGCGAGGTGAAAGGGGGGTAGGGCGAGGGAAAAAACCTTGCGAATATGAAGGTCCAACTTCATTATAACAAGGGGAAAGTCGCATACTATGAAACCACACAAAAATCCGACATTATATGGGTCTCCCGCTACTGCCAGACGGACAGGACATCACGGGAATAGGGGGAGGAAAAGAGGGAAGAAAAGGGATCAAGAATAAAATAGTAAAAAACGAGAAAAAAAAGAAAGGAAATAGGAAAAAAAACTCGAGCAACAGTTTTGTAAAATAACATTCAAGATAGAACAACGGAACCGAATCTCCGTCAAGTCAAATTGACCTATATAGAAGGAATACAAACAAACCAAAACTCACCCAACAGAAGGCCACAGACCAGGTTCCACTATGAATCCAAACATAATTCTCTCCCCGTAGAGCTCCCATAACAGGTAAGAGCGCCTTACACACACATATCAAGAAACCACCACCTAAACCAGGTAGGCATTAAAAAGCACGTGTTCAGACAGTAACATAGTCATATTAGGAGAAAAAGGTGGGATGGGAAGGCACGCAAACGAATAACAGGAGAGGATAGGACGGGGTGCATGAGCACATAGGGAAGGGAGGGGAGAGTCCGGGTGGGCGAACATTGGGGGGGAGTAGAGCGGAGGCAGCATCCACTGCCTCTGCTCGGGAAAATAACAATCTCTTTTTGAGAACACAGGAACAGCAGACACTCAAGGAGCAACCTGAGGAAAACGCCGTGAGCAAGGTACGGCGGAGCAAGCGACACGAGAACAGAAGAAGTCAGGACACGAAGTATGTGAGACAAGAACGCAAAGAACCCATGTACCAACAAGAAAATAAACCCTCGCTGTCTGGGTCCGCTTCCGTGGCTGGGGTGACTCTAGATGGTAGATGGTAGGTCCGCTGTGGGGGCCCTTTGTATGCGCACGAGGGGTCCGCGGCCGTCACGGGTGATGCAGCCCGAAACGCTCACCACAGTCCGTCCGCTTGCTGCTACTCGCTGAAACCAAATTCAGGCCTGAACCTATATAGTAACAACACGAACGAAAACAAAAAAGTTGTAGAAGGCTGTATAGTGCAGCACTCTTTTGTCCTTGCAATGCCAATCATGTTATAACGGGAGGAACTACGAGACGAAACCAGCAAACTTAACGTTATTAATACGGCGAAAATGCTGAGGCCCGGGTACTTAGATTTAGGTGCATTTCAAAGAACATCAGGTGGTCCACATTTCCGGAGCCCTCCACTATGGCGTCCCTCGTAATCATAATGTGGTTTTGGGACGTTAAATCCCGGATATTATTAGGATTATTATTAGGAAATCGAGGGTTCCATTCTCGGCCGCAGATACCTTGATATTTCTGGTGCAGGAATGTTTTCCAACCACGCATGTGGCAAAATGGGCGTATGATAAGTAGCGTATAATTTCTCATGGAGTTCCGATCGCGGCGCTTGGGTGAGACTTGTGTACTTTTTTCCGACTTCGGCGCGTTAAAAATCAAATTTACAGTTTGCTTTATTATGGAAGTTGTAGCAAGGTTAGCGAAATAGAGAAGACTTAAGAGAGTTCGAACATACCGAGTTCTATCTGGACGCCAGACACGAGCCCTCTGATCCCATTGGTCGTGAACGCGCACTCGTCGCTGAAGACAACTACGCTTCATGCCGCTGGCAAATGACAGGCGCTTTCACTTGTTCACGTTCGTTCAGTAGCGGTTTTTGCACTGCCATCCTGCTCTTGAGTCCTGCTTCAGCCAGGCGTCGCTTCACAGTTGTTTTTGAAGCGGTCAGTTGAAAACACTGGCGTATTTCGCTAACTGAAGCTCGAGGGTTGTCAGCAACGTATGCAACGATATTCATATCGTCTTCCTGAGTTGTCACTCGTGGCCTTGGTTTCCGAGGGGCGTCCTTGATCCTATTTTCATCTCTGAAGCCTGGATAATTCTATTCACGGTCTTAAGTGGCCTCTTCACCATGGCAGTGACAGCGCGCTGGCTGTATTCTTTAGTGTAGAGCTCGACTATGCGAAGCCTTTCGTCCTCAGGCACCCTGGCCATGCCGCTTTTAAGAACTAGCACCACCGAAAATGCGATCAGCGAAGAAATACGCCCCCAGCTGTGGAATACTGTGAAAGCGATAACGAAGCCCATCACTTGCGTAACCTAGTGTCAGTACTCATCAAAAAGTTAATCGTAAGCTTTCCACATACTTTTCGAACCAGCCAGCCGCTTTTGATAAAGACAAGGAATATGATGGTTGATGCAGCGAGCATACCAAGCTGGTCTTTCCAACCATATAAATATACATAGGCGCTAGCGCGCGCCGAGTGCGGGGGCGGAGAAGTAGCAGACGACGCGGGTACGAACCGACCTTGTGATTCTATGCGCATGCTCCACGTTTCCAAACCTCGCCAGCAGTTAGCGCTCCGCGGACCGCCGGCCGCGCGCTCGCGTGTTCCCTCTAAGAGTGGACCCTACTGTACATACGGTCTTCATCTGCTTTATCCGCTGCACGTGGATACGCGCTCGTTCCACGCACTGTTGAGGCCCCGTGGCTATCAACAGGATTTGTAAACGTTGCTCTGTACAATAACCACCGGTTGAACACTGCGTAGCGAACAACGCGGCACAAAAGATGGATATCCGTCACGGCTCGGTACGAAATACACGGAAATGCTCAAGCCGCCGCCGCTAAGCATCTAGCTGCACCAACGTTACTAGAACAAACTCAGTTTCAAAGCTCCGTATCTCCGCCAGCGGAGGAGGGTGGTCCGAACGGCGGTCGCGAGAACTAGCGGCGCTGCAGTTCGCTGCGCCACTATCGGCGCATCGTCTGCTGCCACGGCATAACGCTGCGGTCCGCCGCGCAGTTGCTCGCGGCAACTGTGCGGCAACTTTCTTATTGTACTAGTTAGGTGGATACTTAGGTGGATATGCATAAGGTCCGTCTGTATGCATTGGCCCACGTGCGTTGTCCATTGTGGCTAAGAATATGTTCGCTATATTGCCACGCCCACCTGTTTTATTTTGATGTATTCGGGTTTGACAACAAGGACGGTTTCAACGCTTCGCTGTCCGCGACAGTGTTCGAGAAGCTTCGCGATTGTAGTACTGCTTTGGTAAGATTGCGCGCCGCAGCGAATGTCCCAGCCGCCGGGATAACGCCGCCACCAGCGATCCTGAGTTCGATAGCGCCTGTTAAAAGCCGACGCGCTTGACTCTTGTCCGTGATCGACTCGACGCTGTGTTCGCCGCTATCAGTGTATTGCTGTATTGATATTTCCCGGCCAAAGTTCAGCCAAATAAAGAGTTTCATCTCGGACCTGCTGACTGCTGCCTGTCGACGTACGACCCTTGACAATATTTGGTGTCTAATTGCGCTTAACTTCCAAGCATAGAGCTAAGCGAATGTTTTCAGCGTAATTTTTATAACTACCAGCACAATTTTACCTTTGCCGTTTTATCCAGACCAAGAACAACCCAACACGTTTGTAAAAGCCTTTATAGTGTACAAAGAAGCGTACTACTCGAGATACAAAAACGTTCAGAAAAACAGTACTCATGTCTACAATTTATTGAAAAAAACTTTCTGGAAAAACATCACCAGTGCTTTGCAATGTTTACAAGACACGTTTTCGCGACGGTAAAGGGATACTGACCGAAAATCGGAAAACTTTACGACAACTCTGTAAATGAAATCTCAATTGCGATTCTCGAATAGATTCGTCTCTGAGCAATTTTTTCAGCGGATACTTGTATTTTCGGTGTCTCATCTTTCTACATCGCATCCTTCTCCGGTGCCTAAACAATTCGAACAGATCGGCCGTGATGTGAGCACCGAGCAGTTATTCGCGCGTCCTGTCGATAGAAGAGTCGTCGTTTCAACTTGATAAGCAGATGTTCCACGCCAGATTCTCTGTGCTAATTAGCAGTTCTCAGGGTTACTAGATTGGGCTTCCGTTTGACACGGTACACAGAGAAAAGACGAGGACCAGCGCTTCTTTTTCTATGTGTACCGTTCAAATTTTTGCGCTAGCAGCCCGTTCCCGAGCCGGCGAGTGTAAATATTCCGCCATCTTGTTCGATACCTCGTCGTAAAATCTCTCGAAAATCCACTGCTGAAGGCAAGCGACCGCTGACAACTGATCGAATGTCGTGTGATGCAACTCTCAGTTTAGGTAGCGTAAAGGTAATCGCCTGCCTTTCGTTTTGCTGTTATATTTATGCGGCTCCTCGAAACTGGGCATGGGCTTTCGCGGGAGCCGTGCGTTTTGAGGGGGGGAGGGGTTGCGCCTAAACCCCGCATTTTGGCTTTGAAATATGGGGTCGATTGGGAACAAGCGCGGCAACGAGTTCCCACTTTCCACGTGGGACGACTTCTTGTCCCGCAACGACCGACGATAGTGCATTACAATTTACTCTCAAAATGCGTCACAGACCTTGTTGCAGTAAGCTTTCCATCTTTGCGAGCAAAGATTGAATGGCGTAGGGTCTTTTGGAGGTCCGAAGAAGTGCTGAAGCGGAGTCGTCGTTGCGGTTCTTGCAGCCCGGCGCAAAGCGAGTCGGCATACCGTTGAATCTGTCCGCCCTCGTTACGCTGTACATGCCGTGTCTTCGTACAAGACGCTAAGCCTGGTCAAGAACAGTCGCAAAAATGGCGAGCTAACAAAGCGCAGACGACGCTTAACCCACGTGCGCTCGTACGTCGGCGGCGCCGATCAGCAAGCGCCAGGCGCCAGCCGCGGGAGCTAGACTGACTGCAGCGCCACTGTTCTCACGCCGCCACGCGGACCGCCTTCCGGCGGAGCTTTTAATTTTGTTCTAGTACTGCCTGCACCACACGGCGCGCCACGTCATAGCAACGCCGCCATTGTGCCCATATATGGCCGCTGTGACGTCATTTCTTCCACACTTTTCTGCCAGCGCGCCGGGGGCACCCTCCTGAGTTCTTTTCTTTCTCCGTGGCTTCTCCATTGTATTAACCAAGAGGTTAAAAAAAATTGGGGGGCGAGCGCAAGAGTGAAGCCGTCCCACCACAAGATGGCGGCTGCGGCCGCCATCTGGGGCACGATTATCGGCGTTTGGCGAAGGAAAGCGAGCGTACGCACGCCAGACGAGTTCAACTTTTACGTTTTGTTCTTTGTGTTAAGTTTTCAGAGTCAAAGTCATGGCAAATTTTATTGGAGATCTGCCAATACTCCACTCGCGGGTTACGGGCAACAACTATCTTTTATTTTATAATTAACGTAGTATTTATACTAACAGTCAAAGCCATATCTCTTAGTAGGCCCACCAGAAAAGAGCATGTTTCCGAGTTCTTTGGTGGGCAAAGCTGGCTTCAGTTCTGGCAAGGCGTTGCGAGCACTCCAGAATTTTTTTTAAACCTCCTTGTTGCCATTGCCTGTTATTGAGGTAAATGGAACGTGTTTACTTCATTTTCTCAACTTTACAAAAGCAGTGTCGTTAGTTTTAGATTGTAGAGGTCTTGCACGTCAATTTTCTTTTTATTGTGATAGGTTACATTTCATTGGTCCACTCGTTCTTGATAAGCGGCCAGATCTCTGTGCTAGTTATCAGGGTTACTAGACTTCCGTTTGTTTCTTTAATTCGTAAATGAAATACCCTGGCAATTTGAAGAATGTTACTTGTAGCACATTTCTCGATTTGACACGCCCTAAATTTAGCACAATGCAGTTTTACGCTGCTTAACTGGACTGGCAAATTTGTACTGCTCTTTGGCAGTCATGCCTCATAAAATATATTCGTGTCAGTAACGAAAAAAAAAGGGGGGGAGGTGTCTGGGGCTTACCTATCAGTTTTGTTAACAGAGTGGGCGCTGGCGGCGGTCTTATGCCTACCTTTAGACAGAGTTGCGCATTCGTCTTCCAAACGCCGTTGCCGCGTGGGGGAGAAGCTCGGGGCCAATGACCGATCACGGTAGGCATGTCATTCACAGTAATGGTAATCCTCTTCGCACGCCAAACTTGCCGACGGAGCGCGTCAAAAACGGAGCGCGTTCGCCGCATAGCTGTGGTTGCTAGCCAGACCTATGCGCAACTCTGCTACCTAAAGGCAGCATATACAGTAACTCTAGCCTGGGGCGTTTGTGTCCCTGTCTTCTGGTACAGTTGAGTTCGGCGATCATGCTTTATTTAGAGATTTACTTTCATCTGCTGATCGGAGCGTACGGTGGAGTATATACTCAACGGCAGACGTACAAGATGATTGGTTGGTTGTTCCCATGGAGGAAAAATTACACCATCTCCCGCTAAAGGGGACATGAGGCGATGCGAAGCCGGAGCACTTGCACGATCGCGTTCCGTTGGCGTTCGTTGGGCATGCTACCGACCTCGGGCATGCTATCGACCTCGCGTCGTGGAACGCGAAGAGGTACACTACGCGCGTCGTGTCTTCCCTCTAGCCTGGCCGGTAATTCTCACAGGGCGAGCGGGGACAGCGCCTCCTCTATCTTTCAGTGCCTCCTCTATCTTTCACTGACCGAACGTTTACTGTGCGCGTGGGCGGGGCGACAAGTGCGCCGCGATCTGTCAGCTGTGGCGTCCCACAAGGCAGCGTCCTCAGCCCGTTTTTGTTTAATCTGGTACTCGCGCCGCTCGTCAAGTGCCTACCAGAAACGGCTGTGTTCCCTGTTCGCGCAGTGGTGTACGCTGATGACGCCGCATTGTATGTGCGTGGTCCGACCCGAAAGTGCTCGGTGGTGCGCGCTTGCATGCAGGAGGCCCTCCAATGTGTGGCCGCCTTCGTGAGAAACATCGGACTCGCGATCTCGGCGCCGAAAACCGAGGCCCTCGTCGTCCACCCTCGTGCTGAAGCCCGACGACGTCTTCCGTGCCTTCAGCTGGATGGTGCACCAATAGTTTGGAGTAGCAACGTCCGCTACCTCGGCCTGACGATAGACAATCGCCTCCGATGGTTCCCGGTGGTGCGACGTGTACGACAGACGACGCGTCGCGTGGAATCGGCCGTGCGCCAACTACTCGCAGGCGGCAACGGCTGCCCCGCTGCCTTCGCCTGCACCATCTACGAGGCGATGGCTCTGTCTGCCATCCACTACGCACTGCCGATCTGCAAACTCCAGGCGCCACAGTGGCGACTGATCGACCAGGACCACCGCCGAGTCATCCGCATGTGTCACGGAATGCCTCGTGGCTCTCGTGTGGCCGAGACCCTCGCGGAGGCTCGTGCGTGGCCTGCGTCGCTCACGGCGGACCTGCGCGCATTGTGCCACTTGCAGCGTCTCCACCGAGCGCATGATGCAGGTCCCCTCCTCTCGCGGTTACGTGCTGTGCCAAACTCACGTGTCGGCCAACTTATCGACGTGTACGACGGTGTTGTGGCTGACGACCCCGCACGCCTTTCGCGCTGGCCACCCCCTCACCGTCGAGTGCCCCTTCGAGTGAACTTGCACCTGCCGGGCATTCGATCCAAACGCCACACCCCCATCAGTGCCATTGCTCAGGAGGCCGCGGCGCGGATGTATGAGGACCTGGCCGGGAGGACGCAGGAGGACCAGGGTAGCTTCTAATGAGGAAAACAACCAGGGGGACTCTTTGACAGGCATTATAGCGAAAAACCAGAGAAAAGGTAAAATAAGGGAGAAGGCGCGTGTTGCAATTAGTTACATTAACATACAGGGTGGCAGAAAAAAGGCAAAATGGTTAGAGATTGAGGGACAGTTAAACAAGGAACAGATAGGTGTTTATGCGGTTACAGAACACACCTTAGAGACTTGGAAGAGCCACCACATATGACAATTATATTTGGGAAGGATGTAACAGGATCACATCAGAAAGAAGAGGTGGGGTGTTGGAATGCTAATTCATAGCAGAACAAATGGGATAGAGTGAAAACAGACGTGTTCAGAGCACCTCTGGGTTTCGGGCACAGTAGGTGGAAAGAAAAACGTGGCTAGGTGTAGCTTACTTGTGGACGGGGAATAACTGCAGAGAAAAGAATCTGGAGATAGTGAAATGCATAAGCACCGATATTAAAGAATTTGGTCATGATGCCGAAATAATCCTTCTAGGGACATGAACGCTCACATTCATGACCTTGACGGATATTCAGACACCAATGGCAAGTTATTGCTAGATCTCTGCGAGCAACATAGTCTTGAATAGTTAACGTGGGGCCTAAGTGTGAGGGGCAGATCACGTGGGAAGTCGGAAACAGGCAATCGAGCATTGATTACTGTCTCATGACAGAAGGAATATATGACAAACTTAGAGAGATGAGAATAGACGAGGAAGGCATTAACAGCTTGGGTAGTGATCATAAACGCATAATATTACAAATGGGATATAAAACTGAAAATAAGAACATAGAATCAAAGTTTGGCAGCTTGTATCTAAATGACAAACAAATAACAAATATAGCCGCAAGAGCGAGGAAAAGTAGACGAACTACCAGGCAAAGACTGGAAGTATAGTGAGCTGCTACATGTAATCACGAAAGAAATGGAAAAAGAGAAGAAAACTATTTGTTGGAAAGGAAAGAGAAAGCCAAAAAGTTGGGGAACAAAGAAATCCGGGAGGCGATCGAGAAGCGACGTGAGGCATCACGGGAGCACAGACAGGCAAAAAAGAGAGAAGCGGCCACAGGACGAAGTCAACCAAATATGGGAAATATATTTAGAGCAAAAATCCATTGTGCAGAAATTAGTCGAGGCAAAAATAAAGGTGAAGTGAACGCTGGATGACAGAGATTCGCGAAAAGAAGAAGGCCGCGCCTAGGATATTTTGGAGCCACCTAAAGCGCTAGGTAGGAAGTCTGTCACAATGCAACAACGTTGGTAGATGAAGGAGGAAATCAATTGGAAGGGTATGAAGCGCTAGGTTACATCCGAAAGATAACAGCGATTCGTTAAAAAGGTCCCCCAGGGGATTCCCCCGGTGAGTAAAGTACGCAAAGGAGTGCAACTGACGAAGATGTAGTACTAGAGAATTTCAATTGGAAGAAGGCCGAAGGAAAAATTCCTAAGCGCACTACTCCGCGGCTTAGATGGGGTTCCCGTCAGCCTCATTAACGAACTCGGACATAACACTAAAGAAGCACTGCTGAAAGCCGTAGAAAAGTGCTTACAGGAGCGGGAAATACCAGACAGTTGGCGAAAAAGTAGAATGAACTTAATCTATAAAGGCAGGGGAGAAAAGGAATAACATTCGCTCGTATAGACCGCTACCATTACATCGGTGCTATACAGGGTTGGAGATGCAGGCAGTAAAATTAAAAAATAGAAGCGTGGGTAGAACAAAATGATATTTTGGGAGAACTTCAGAATGGATTTCGAATCGACAGGCGGTTAGACGATCAATCTGTTTGTTCTTACCCAGTGTATAGAAATATCGAAAATAGAAAACAGGCCCTTATACGTAGCTTATCTAGATATCACCGGGGCGTATGACAACGTTAATCAGGAAATTTTGTGGGATATATTGAAAGAAGTGGGCATAGGGGACGACTGTATACAGCCTTTTGAGGGAAATATACCGATGAAATACAGTTGGTAGAGAATGGGAAGGAATAAGTAGCAAGGACAGCGTTGAAATTAGCAAGGGGCTGAGACAGGGATGTCCTTTGTCCCCCGCTGTTACTCATGCTGTACATGGTGAGGATGGAAAAAGCGCTAGAAGGTAGCAACATTGGCTTCAATTTGTCACTACAAACAGGTCGGCACGATGGTTGAGGAGAAGCTTCCTGGTCTATTTTATGCTGATGATGTTGTCTTATTTGCGGACAGTCAAGATGATATACAGCGACTGGCAGATATATGCGGAAGAGAATGTGAGGCTCTAGGACTAGGATTTAGTGCAACAAAATGCGGATTGATGGTATTCAATGATCACGAAGACCATGCGGTCTTCATACAGGGCCAAAAATACCGAGGGTAAGCGAGTACAAGTACCTCGGATTATGGGTAAATGAGGGGGATACATATATGGACGTACAAGAGAAAGCATCGGTAGCAAAGGGAAAGAGGAACGCTGCAATTATGAAGCACAGAGCTTTATGGGGATACAATAGGTACGAGGTGCTTCGAGGGCTGTGGAAGGGTGTCATGGTCCCGGGGCTTACATTTCGGAACTCAGTGGTGTGCATGAAGTCAGAGGTACAATCAGGAATGGATGTAAATCAAAGGACGGTGGGCCGCCTCGCGTTGGGCGCTCACGGGAAGACGACAAATGAGGCTGTAAAGGGTGATATGGGATGGACAGGCTTTGAAGTGAGGGAAGCTCAGAGCAAAATGAGATTCGAAGAGAGGCTGAGGAAAATGATGAAGAGTAGATGGGCAGAGAAGGTTTTCAGGTATTTGTATAGAAAAAGCGTTGACACGCAGTGGAGAAAAAGAACTAGGCGGCTCACCAGTAAATATACGGCTAGCAGTGCGGGCGATATGGCAACAAGGAGCACTAAGCGGAAGGTCAGAGAGGCGGAGAGGACTTATTGGATGGCAGCGATGGAAAAGAAGCCGGCTCTGAGTAACTACCGAAAGGGAAAAAACTAAATAAGGAGGGAAAGGTTTTATGATAATCAAGGGGAAGCGCTTTACTGTTTGAAGCAAGGTCGGGCTGCCTTAGAACGCGTAGTTATAAAGCGAGATTAGTAACGAAGAAGAACAATGTACATGCTGCGGGGGAACTAAGGAAACGATGGAACATGTACTGATTGACTGTGGCGATATTCACCCAGGTATACGTGTGGGCACGAGTCTACATGAAGCCTTCGGGTTTCAGGACAACAATGGAAAGCTGAACACGTCCGCGATAGAAATAAGTAAGAGACGGTTAGAGTATTGGTGGCAGAAAAGTAGAGATAAAGTACAAAAATAAATAATGGGGAAAAAAATAAGGTCATTCTGCCTTAAGAGGCAGAGAGATAGACCGTGAATTCATAATTTTTTTTGGTATAATAACATAGATTTAATCAATGCAGATAAGGTATCAGGCCAGCATGAAACGAGGAAGTTTTTTTCTTTTTTTTTCTTCGAGCATGGTGGCAGACATGTCACCGCCCCGTTATAAATGGGACGCTCATAGCATCCATCCATCCATCCATCCATGGAAGCTGGCGCTGAACGGCCGCGCGTATCACGAAGCTCACGAATTCGTGTATGCATCCGAATTTAATGCATTTGTGCTTCTTGCAGGCTTTCACGGGTACAGAAACGCGAACATAGCGGCGCGCTGTTTTCACCACGCTCTAACCGTGGTGGCAATAAAAGATGCTAGATGGTCTTTTATTGTGTCATGGATGACGTCGTGTTCTCATCAATCATCGAGGCTCTAACCACTTGAAAATAGATGCGAAACGGCAAAGAATGCAGATGCCGCATGTTCGCGTGTCTTTCCATCCCCGCTGTAAGTATTCCGCAAGCAGACTGTCAGGCTGTGCTGCCGGTTCGATACTTCCACTCGAGTTTGATAGTATTTGCGTTTTATTTTCTATTTCAGTCTATTGTAACCGCCCCAATGCCTTAGTATGTCATACTGTTGTGTTCCACTCTGCAAATGGAACTGAAAGAACCCACGATTGTCTTTTTTTTTATTTCCATTTATTGATAAAGAAAAGAAATCTCACAGGGTTCTCTTGTGCATTCATCTAAGACGACCTGAAAGGCGAAAGCCATCTTTTTCTTTTTCTTCCAGTTAATGTATTGAACATTTCCTGCCTCTCTCCGAAATATTTCTGCGCCTAACGTGGTTTTCGATCGGAGGCAGTGCAAGCTTTCTGCACGTCAGCGGAGGCATGCGCTGCCTCCGTGATCGGCCCATTTTGACCAAGCGAAGATGTAATATGACGACGTCACGTTATGTGACGTCATGACGATGTCACAAAATTTTATTATCTGTGACGTCATCTGATGACGTCACCACGTAATTATTTTTGCACTGCTCGTGGTGATGCCGCCGACGATAAATTTTCGCGTTTGATGAGGCATCTAAGGCTTTCGCCTTAATAAACAGTTCGGCTGTCGTTCCATGAAATTCCAGCTGCCGTTGGTGTTGGTAGAGGCGGCTTGCAGTAATTAGGCGGGGTAATTGGTCTCCTAATACATCTTCAAACTATACTAGAATATGCAGCCGTCGTTTACGACGCGAACATTTCATAGAATATAAGAAGCGGCGGCTTACAAAGGATGCAGTAGCGTCACTCTTTGCAGACTACCCTTCACGTTTGCAGCCCAAGGTAACAACTGAACCGAGCATGGCAAGTATCCCTAAACGTGACTGTGTTGCGTCCGAACAGTCAACGAATGCATGTAGTACCAGTAGCAACGCTGCCTCGCGATGGCCGCCAGGTGCATGCAGCGCTGACATTAGGTCGCGAAGCTGAAGAATCGGAGCCCATGGACACTACATGCGCTACCGGCGAAACGACCGACAATCATTATGTGCATTGTCACTGGAAGCAGCTGAGTGACATTTCATGCTATTTAGCGCATGAACTCATGGCTTGCGTATAGTGTGCTACACCAGTAGACGGTAGCACGCATCGGGGAACTTTAAGCGCCAAGCTTTCAGTATTAGCTCTTGGCAAATGCTGCTTTCGAAAATCGACTTTCAGACAGTCAATAACCGACTCTCAGTCAAGCGAACGTAACGGTGACAAAACAATTTTCCGCGCATCACTGGCATGCGCTCTCTGGAATCGGGCTAGCAGACGACGCGCGAGCGTCTCGACCAAATAGCCGCGAAAGACACTTCGAAATGGGCTGGTTGCCCAGAACGACAAGTGCTTCATGATTCCAGTTTACAAGTTTTCATTATACTTTAAACAACCCGATTACAGCCGTAAACTGAACCATATAGCAGCTTCGAAAGCAGCCACGGCATTCGTTTCCGCGAGCGACGATGCGACGGCTGGTCTACTACGGGGGCGGCGCCCGGCGGCTAAACGCCGCACTAACGCCGACGGTCGGTTCCCATTGCGCTCCGCTCCTTCCCCAGGCACTGAAAAATAGAGGAGGCGCTGGCGGGGAACGCGGTCTACAGGCGCGCGAGAGGGGAGCAGCGTAGGAGAGGAGAGAGAGGGGGAAGGGACGCGCATGCGCTGGCGCTCATCGCGGCTCTGCGCAGGAGTGAATTTCGGCATGTCGAGCCCGCATTTCAGAGGAGTCAACCGAAGCAAGCGCTGGACTGAACGAGCTCTACCACTTTAAAGGGGTCATGAACCGCTTTTCCAAGTAATGATCTAATGACCTCAGTATCGGAGTTTACTGCATCCCGAATCGATTGCCGCAAAAATTTCTCGAATCCGTCAAGAATCGGCGGAGTTACGGGGGTTTGGCGCACGCTCCCAGCGCTTTCTATCTTTTCTCGTGCCGACGAGCGCACTGGAAGCTAGACAGGGGAGGATAGCACGGGGGAAAGAAGTTACGTCAGCGCGCGTCATGAAACGTGATCGCTCTCGAGCTGTGATTCGCTTGCGTGAGTGCGGCTACAGTGTACTGAGGAGTGCGGCGCCGGCAAGTGGCGGCACCCCGCGGCTGGAAGCGCATATGATCCGAACGTCGCTCTCGATTTACGTCGGCTATCGGTCAATAAGCATGCTATGTCTCTTGCGACGTAAACTGGCAGATCCGTCAACGTGCAGACGCCCCGCCCACCGACGAGAGTGAGAACCGGCCTCTGTTTGAAAAGAGGGCGCCTGAGGAAACGGCAACTTCGCGCTCCGCTTGTGGCCTTTACGCGGCGCGCACGACTGTAATATTTGGCAGAGCAGTTCATAGCCGTGTCAGCTTTCCGCAGGATGTGTTTTTTCAAGAAGCCCAGGGGGTGCTTCATGACCCCTTTAAGGAGAGGAGACTAGAGGAGGAGAGTTGCGCATGCGCCGCGAGAGCAGAAGCGAGAACGCAGGAGAAGCGCAAGGAGGTGCTGGTAGAGAAGTGGAGAGAGTAACGCGCAGCTGTTGGAGAGAGGGAAGGAGGAGAGTTGCGCACGCGTAGTGTGAGTGCGGACTAGCACGCCGCGGGACATACCCCCGAGCAAGAGATGCCTTCGCATCTAAAAATGGTTGTTCCGAAAAGGTTGTTCCTCAGAGCCTATCTCTGCGCGAGAAATCAATGAGCGTCGTCGTCTTTGTATACGTACGCGTGTGTTCATCTTCATCTGTGGTAGCGCTTCCGAGCAACATACCGGGTGAGCGTTAAACTTACAAAAAGAAAGCTTCTTGCAGCAGAGCTTTGGCGAAAAAAAAAAAGATAAGATTAGCGGCGTCCAGCCGGAGCAATAGTATCAAGAGTGTCAGCTAAGGCTTAGGGAGAGGTGTTTTGACCCTGCTTCTGGCGACGAGAAAGCGTGCAGTATTCTTTATTAACGCGAAAGCCTTATGTGCCTCATAGAACGCGAAAAGTGACCGTCGGCGTCAACAGGATTGATGCAAAAAATCATCATGTTATGGCGTCACCATGATGTCAGAGGTCGCCAAAATTTGTGACGTAATCGTGAAGTCACTATGACGTCATATGATTTCGTAATCACATGACATTTTCGCTATCTCAAAGGTGGGCCGATCGCGGAGGCACTGCAGAATTAACTATGTGAGGTGCAAAGATATTTGTGTTGTGAGTGCAATTCATTCTTTTGCGTTCTGGCACATGCTGCACGGCTGCAGTGTTTGCAGAATGCAGGGGGAAGGGAAGATTAAGAAGATAGCTTTCACCTTCGAGTGGTCTATAGTCATAAGAAGTAAGAAGTTCGGAGAGGCCCTGCCCAAATGACCGAAGCGCAGCAGCCGATCGCCTCCGCGACTAAATAAATAGTTCTTATGCACTCGGCAATGACGCCAGTCTGGAGCACGCGCCCATTGGTGCAAGCTTGTGCGCATCTGCCTTTGAGGAGGAAATGCTGCTGACTTCTGAAGTTGTATCCGACTATAGGCAAATGTAGAAGGGACCTTGGGACTTTTAACATCAGATGTACGTGCAACAATTCAAAATTACTCTTTCTCCATCACTCATTGGGCAGCGCTCATCGAAACAGCCAGCGACGAAAGGACTTTCCCATCAACAACGTCAAATGTTGATCGCGCGAATGTGGCGTTTCACACAGTCCCTCACGTTTTCTCACACCGTATACCTTCAAGTGCTGGCTTATATTAAGTGCGAATGCACTTTATAAGCGACCCTGAATCCGCCGTCCCATAGCAACGGCGCGAGGAGCGGAGAGGAGCGTCTGTAGGAACGGCGCAGCGACGTCACGCCCCACGTGACTGCGCGCGCTCCGCCCTCCGCTCCGTGGCTGCGCGCGCCCCGCGCATTGTCTGTGGTGATGAAGGCCGGCGGCGAGACGCCGAACGAAAGCGTGCGAAGCGAGCCGAGCACCCCGAAGCCGATCTGGCGCAGGGACGCGCGATGCGTGAGCGAGCGCGGGCCCTCGAATTCGATCGGCCGGACGCGAACTTCAAGCGAGACTTCCTGGACCGCAGCTTCGGATATAGCTGCGCGGTGTGCGATCGACTGTGGTTCGACAACAACCCCATCTCGGGCGTGCGCAACGCCGCCAACAAGTTGAACGCGTTGCGGGTTCTTTGGAACGAGTTCGGAAGACAGATCATCATCATCAGTAAAAGTGCTTTGCACTTAAAAACGGCCAGACCTCCGTGGGTCGGCTGGAGCGTGCTCTCTCGCTGCCGTCTCCTTCGCTCGGCTCTGCAGTTTAGTCGCGCGCCCCCTCATAGCATCACCCCGTGCTTCGCACTTCCTCATACTCCCCTTCGGGGAAATGCGGGCTTTTTTTAGTGGATATCACGCATATTTCTATAAAAATTGGTGCGCAATTTGCTTGTCCGAGAAAAAAAAATATGCCCGCTACCTTATAGTCTTACGTACTTATCTTTAACAGTGGATCAATCTGTAGATTGTTGTGAAGCGTTTTTGTACGTTAACATAACGCATGCGAAGTGAGCCACGAAGTCGTACTAATTAACGGCGATTGTATGCTTGTGTGCGTCGCTTCGTGTTGTTCCTTGTCGTGGTCCCAATACGCGCCGTGTATACGCGTTCAACTGTCAACGTGCGTCTTCGAGTATCAGTCTCAGAACAATATAGAGGAAGCTTCTCTCTTTTCATTGGTCGTTGTGGAGAACTCAAAAGGTGTGCTAATCTCAATTACCACGCCTCTTGAATTACCTCTCAAAGATCTCTGCATGCTCCACACCTGGTATCTTATATGCGAGCGACAGGACGAGTCGATGTCGGCGTCTCTTTCTCGTAAGCTCGTTTTGCTCTAAATAGCTCCGACAGGTTGGCCAAAGATTATGGTTCGCTTTATTTCGTGCATAGCTGATCCACTGACGGTGTAACAAAACGCTAGTGTGATTTTATATTTGTTTCTTCATGTGCGCCTCAACAGCATCCAACTGATGACTTTCCGAGCGCATTTCTGATGCTTGTTGAAAAGTGTCGGCATGTTCTGAATTGAATAGCGGAGAAATTATTCCTTTTTTTTTCGTTGCTTTCCTCTACGGCTAACCCGGAGGTCGCGGGATCAAATTCCGGCCGCGGCGGCTGCATTTTCGATGGAGGCGAAAATGTTTGAGGCCCGTGTACTTAGAATTACTTGCACGTTAAAGAACTCCAGGTGGTCGAAATTTCCGGAGTCCTCCACTACGGCGTCCCTCATATTCATATGGTGGTTTTGGGACGTTAAACCCCAGAAATTATTATATTATATTCTTGTTTTCCACGAAAGGTTTTGACAAAATAAAGGAAGACATTGGAGAGGGTATACCCAATAGCTTTCGTAATTTTGTTGGTCGTTTAGACATATATATGTTCCACCTGCAACACATATTATGCTCGCCTTGAAATGCTCATGTTATCATGTTTTCGAAAAAAAAAAGCGCGATAGCCTGGAGAAACAAGTTATTGGTTCTCACGCTATGTTATGTTCAATACGTATGGCATACTTCGTAAAATTATTGATATATGCATACGTGTGATAAAAATTAAGCTTCAAATATTTGATAAAATTAGACACTGACAAGCACCTGGAATCCACCGCTGTTACGCGGCCACGAGGTCCCACTAGGATACGACGATTCTCAATATCAACCCGCTAATCAAATGAAATCGATTAATGAACATTTTAGTGACTGCACTAAAGGGCCATGCTTGTATTATACACATTCAGAGGCAGTCGTATTCCAACAGAATTGCATTCGGTGGAATTCTCGTAGCACGCCCGTCTTCTGAGCCATGTGCCCGCATATTTCATCTGACGTCGAAATCACAGTAATAATTGGTGGGGTTTTGCATCCCAGAACCACGATATGATTATGAGAGGCGCGGTAGTGCAGCGGTCCGGCAACTTCGACCACCTGGTGTCTTTAACGGGCGCCTAAATCTAAGTAGACGGGCCCCTTGCATTTCGCCTCCATCCGAAATGCGGCCGCCGTGGCCGGGATTCGACCCCGTGACCTTCGGGTCAGCAGTCGAGCTTCATATATCTCACGGCGTACCACACATGCAAAACTGTGACGGTTAGTTAGCAAAGCTTCCGCCTGGTGTGATGAGGCTGTTGCGTGAGGTATGACGACGGGGCACCGCCACATGTGAACACTGTAAACGACGCCTTCAGTTTGCGTACATAAATAACGCCCGTAACTTTTCCCCGGCAAAACGGGATATTGGAGAACCGGAAATCGCTCGTAAAAGGCGTAACCACACAGTCCCTGCTTGATTTTACCAGTTGATAGCGAAAGGAGAGCAGTTACCAGCTTTACCTATATATGCCTCTCCCCCATCGTCAGACAACGCCAGGCGCAACGGCCGTGTCATGCCGATCCTGTCGGTCTTGCACGCTCAATACGAATCGAGCTGAAAATTCGCAGGTTGATATCTCGGAAACGAGGGCACGCTAGAATAATTCTCTTAAAATGGAATTGCGTAGGAATACAGTTGACTCTAAGTTTCCGAACAAAGCAAACGCGCCCGCTTATGCGGCGGTCACTGGAAAGTTTATTAATTGGTTGCGATTACTTAGGCGAATGACGGTGACAACTAAAATCTCCCCCTTGTGTACCCTTGGCCGCATAACTCCTGTGCAGAGGTAGACTTTACGCGCCTTTCGGTTTTAGTATTAAGAGAGCAGTGAAGAAGAATTTTGATCACTATATAAATCGATACATAACCGTATCATCTTGTTATAAACATGCGTAAGAGGAATAAAGCTAGGTGCCTTCTCGCAGCAGGACGAAGTAACAGCAGCGGTATAGTGGCGGCCAAGTGAAGACCAACCTTGCGCACTGCTTTTAAACACACGACCTAGCAATCCTATTCGCTAGGTCATGTGAAACGGTACATTGCAACAGAGCTGCTGACAGCGTCCTTGACGCGTGACAGTTGCATGGATGCCTTTTTCGCACGGATGTCTGTCTGCTTGGTTCTGTCGTTAGTCATGTATAAGCACTAGGAACACTATACGGCGTTGGCAATGCTTTCGCAGCAAGTATATAAAGAAAGGTGTCCGAAAATCCTGAAAAATAAGGCAAATGACATATTTACTCGCTGCCTTCACAATCACTTTTTCTGTAGCGGCAGACGTCTTAAGATGACAAGACACATCAATAACGGCAGTAATTAAAGAAATTAAATTATTTAAAATTTTCATTTAGCGGATTCAGGCGGTCGGGTAAAATGGGAGTACTACAGCCCTTCCTGCGAAGAGCCCTTTAAGGCTTTTGAAATTTACAGAAAGCGGCCGCTGGTAATTTTAACAGCAGAGCGTAGAAAGATGACTCATTTCCGCCGTCGAAACAGAAACCAAAGTGCGGAAGAGCGCAGCTGCCACATCTTACGAGACGCCCAGAAGGAGCGAGCGTCGTTATGTCGACCATAGATGGACCTCGCTTCGTGTGTATGGGGGCTGCGCTTGGGATTATAGCACGTACGTTAACGAATGTAGAAGAACTAACACCGCTGCATTCGTGTCCTGAACAGTGGCGTCATTCTGGTCGTCTGCTAGTTGCGCTCATTGGCGCTTCGGTTTCGGTTGCGCCGGTGAATCTGGTCGAATTTCATTGCTCCGAAAAAATGACCAGATACCGCTCTTTCGAAATCTCAAACCAGCAGGGAAGACTTCAATTCGCCCGATCGACCCGACCGCGTGTCTCCACTGAATAAAAAGTGAATTAATTTAATTTCTTCAACTACTGTCGTAATTGATGTCTCCAGTCATCTTAATGTGCCTTCAGCTACAGAAAAAGTAATTATGAAGGCAGCAAGTACATATTCCACTTCCCTTATTTTTCAGGCTTTTTCGGGTACATTTTTCGAAACGTCCTGCACAGGGCGTTGAAGCTATTTTTAGCCATGGTTTTATTTTTTGTTATTGTTTTTGAAATGCGTCTTTAGAAGAGTACCGGCTACTCCGAGTTGCTCAGTAAATGATATAGAGAGAAAGAAAAATGTCACAATATGTGACACCCAGTGGAACACTAGATGAGTAACACAACAAAATCCAACAGTAGATAAATCACAAAGCTTTGTGCACGAGTGCTGTTACAAAAAAGTACGCATATTGATACAAAAAGTCAAATAATTTTTATGGCCTAATGGCCTATAATGCACAGCAAAACACGCAATACAAAAAATACACAGAAGGTAAAACGCGTGAACATGACATAACGCAAGTTTTCTTCAAAACAAAACATCTACATTACTCGATTCGCTTTTAGGATAAATTAAAATTTAATATTTTCATAAAATACCTGTCTTTTCTGAACAGCATTTCTGAACGTCCATGTTGGCAGTAGACCAAGTAGTTTTTTAGGGTGAATGGCCTCCTATCTAAATGTAACCATTCTTCTCAAAATATACTTCGTGGTGAGTCATGTTTCGTTCACTCAAGGAGGAGATGATGTACATCTTCGTCTGGGCGGACACAAGAACACTGCAGACTAAAAGCACGTTTTATCCTCTATATATGAAGTATCGCGTGGATGCTGTATTGAAAGCAGCAGGTGGTGCAATGATGTTTCAAACTTTCTTTTTCTTTTTTTTCGTTGATATTCGACAAGGCTGATAGTTGTATATCTAGGTCTGTAAAGAATAACTCCGAACTCTTAAATTGTTGATCAAACCAGATGCTTTTACTGAGACGATCGGGTATCTCTCTTCACTGCGTGAAAAAGGAAAGCCATTTGTCTCTAGGTTATTGTGCGCCCGATTCGCTGCCGCGTCTGCTGCAGCGTTCCCGAGAATACTGCAATATCCTGGTATCCAGTGAAATGCAATTATGTCATTCATCGCGCTAGTTTTGGTGTGTTCTTTGAACGTCTCATGCAATAAAATACCATTTAAAGGTTATTTTTCAAAAATAACCGTTATTGGGAACTTCCTACTGATGTTATCACGCACAACACACGTAGAATGGCGAACAGTTCTGCCAGGCTGAAATAGGTTACTCGGAATAATCTAAACGTTTGAACTAGCGCCAAATGTTGTATGACGAATGCTGAAGCAGAGGAATTTTTTATGACACGAACTGTCTGTATACACGTGGACGTACTGAGGTTTAACTCTCAAACAGTGCCAGTTGCTCTGCGGCTGTCATGGACATACCGGCTTGAGATGTTATCCCTTGGAAAGAAAGGCCCATTGTAGGCCTTAATTGTTAAGCCATTTGTAATTAGTCGAGTTGTTGGTGCACAAACATAGTGTTGTCAGTGAAAGCGGTAATATGGCCAAACACCGTACATATGTTTATTAACTCTCGTGTCTTAAAATTAAGCGTGGCTAAGCGTAGCTTGGACACATATAGTGCTAACTGGGAGTGATATCAAAACAGCTCTCGCTGTGAAATGAAACTATAAAGTAAAAGTGGTCTCGTTCGACATGCGCGGACCAGTTTCGTTATCTTGGTAAAAAGGTAGGCGTCTTCCGGCTTCTGTTCCTGGTGCATAGTCAGAGGATATGTCGTAGGTCGCAGTAATCCCTCCTTTTTTCTCGGCAAGCATCACACACAAACCAGCGGAGCACTGCATGTCTAGACTACGCATCTCCTCCCTTTCTAAAGTGCAGCCTCGAAAGATACCTGGTTTTCTTCGGTACGACGTCAAACCATCTTGATTGTATATAGAGGGCAGCGAATGAAACGGAAGAAGAACAAAACTATCTTCATCGCACGTCCCCAACACCCACACAGTTTTACAATATCTATTACGAACAGGCGCACTTTGGTCTGCCCCAACCTACTCTTAGAAACAGCGAGGTAATGCTATTACACCAGTGCCATCTTTTGGGAACCTCTTTATTTCTTCCGTCCATTGTGTTGCATCATACCGACTTCTGCTTTGTCGGAAAAAAAAAGAAAGAAAACACAGCCACTGGCCCGTTTCCTTGTGCACGGAAATAGGGCCCCCGTAATAGACTATCGGCCGACAAAAAATTGGCCGCGTATCTGCGTGCTTCGCTGCAAATGTCGTGTAAAGACGATAGAAGAGGCGCTGTGTGAGATATGGACGCCATCTGGCAATACGTCGGGAAACATGAGTGCTGTGTTGCGTGCTGGTAGTCCCGGCGCAGCAGCAGGCGAAGACCGGCGGTGACCAACGCGACCGGCGGGGACGCCAGCCAGCCCGAAAACGCGGTTTGGCGCGAAGCGCTGAAGCAGAGAAACGTCCGCACTCAACGAGTACTCTCCACACACTTTTATTTACACGTCGCCTGGGTAAAACAGGTTACGCCAGAGCGGCGCCCACAACCGGCAGCCTGAAAGGCCGCCCACAACGCTGCTTTTTCATTTTTTAATATTTTTCTCACCTTCTTGGCCTTCTCAAACTAAAGTTTTTCAACACCAACCCATGGCATTCGTACAGTGCAATACAGAACCGAAACCGAAACACAACAATGAGCTCGTGCGAAGGGCACGGAGGAAGGCAAATTTCAGCGCAAGTCGCATTTTCAGCTTTGTTGAAACAGCGCTCACTAGACGACGACGAAGTAAAAGAAGGCACAGGACAGGCAGCGCCTTTCCTGTGCCTTCTTTTACTTCGTCGTCGTCTAGTGAGCGCTGTTTCAACAAAGATGAACGCATACCAACTCGCTCAAGCTTCCATTCTTATGCATTTTCAGCGCAGCTTAAGAAACTAGGGTCCTTAAAATTACGTATGTATGCATTTTCTATTAAAGGAACACGCCACCTAATACTTACCTAGTGATGTTGCACCTCAGATATGCATGATATTTACTTTTTGATCGACAACGTTCACAAGTATGAACAGCCGTACCAGTTCAAGACGGCTGGCCCTTGGGCAAGTGGTTCCACTATGGCCGAGTGGCTGAATCGAGGGACGTGCCGACAAACAGAAAGACAGAAAGACAGACCAAAATTTCTGCGTTTAAGTTCCCCAAGAAAGACTATCGTCTTTAAAAAAGAAAAAGTAAGTCAGGAAAGGCACAGGGCGGTTATGCACGACTTTCCGAGCGTCCTCGAGGCGCGGTGCATTGCATAGCGTTCACCACCACCCAGAAAAAAATTGAGGCGACCAATAAATGCCGGGGCCAGAAGGGGGGGGGGGGGGATAGTGATTTGGGGAGAGCATGCAGCAAAGAAGGGAGCCCCAGGTGCCAATGCGCTTCGACTAAGGTAATTGCTTCAGTTAAACGAAAAAATCGGCTTGTTAAGTGGCATTCCTTCAGTGAATCCTCTGGACCGGTAACCAAAGACACACAAACACACAAAAAAGGAATTTACGTATTATTGCATGCAATTCGAGCCACTTGTGATTTCACCTGATTGTAGAATATGGGGAAGATGGCCCACAACTCAATACCTGCAGCGTGGGCCAATGTCAGTTTCTCTGGAATTCCCACGGGCCGCATTTTAATAAAAAAACCATTTCATGTTTTGCCAGCGGAGATGACTGTATATGCTATCATCGCAATCGTTGTTGACTTTGAGGACGTCTTGTAACGAAAGCCGTAAAAGGCTTCAGAGCCGTAAAACAAGGTGTGCCCGCAGACGCAATGCCTCCGACGAGGGAAGCAAGTCTCGTAGCATCGTGAACTCTGTTCGCGTATTTGTTCACATCAAAGATCTCATAAAATCTATGGAAACGCTTCTACGTGCCTCTGAGCTCCAGCGAAGTTTCACTATGGGGGTTTTGTCTTAGGTGTCATTAAGAAAAAATCTTAAAAACATGGTCACTATATGTTTGTCATCTTCGAGTAAACTCAGGCGCTGCTGGAAATGCGTCAAAAGATTCACGGGTGTTCGAAAGGTCAAAAAGGTCCAACGTTGTGCGTTTTCTTCTTTTTTCTCTTCACAAATGCGATCATTGATGTTTCAATGCAAAAGTGTTACCTGAAACTAGAGCTCCGCGAAGAATAAAAGGAAAGGCCATGACCACTAGAGAGAGTAAAACCTTGCGCCTTTTGTCGTTATAAGAGATGAAAAGTGACTTTCCCCGCTTAAATACCAGGTGCGTAGACAGGGGGGGGGGGATTTCAAACCCCCCCTAAAATATTCAATTTTGCTTGCGTATATGTACACGAACACATACACACTCACGCACGAACATACATAAAGTATGTTAAACGCCACCCCCAACCCCCCCACCCCCACCCCGAAAAAAATTTCTGGCTACGTCCCTGTTAAATACCGATGTTGCGAGTCCGCATTGCTTTGGCCTGCACTGATTTGTCACTTAGTTTTGTTTAAATATTTTCATAAATAGCGGCGTTAAAGTTTTTCAGATTTTCCAAACGGCATCGAGCCTGTGTTGATATAAGACTCAACAATTTATCGCGACTCAATATGTGAGCAAGTACTTGCGAACATTAATAATGGGCAAGCTCCTTAATAAAACAAACGTGCATTCGCAAGCGCTGCCGGCGGTCGCCGTCCAATCAGAACATGCAACAGGGAAAAGCGGGTTCAATTACACGGACACTACTATGGTGTCGTCGCTGGTATACAGCTTGACGCGTGCGTTCGATTTACAACAAAAAAACGAAAGATCGCACAGTTTCGTTCTTTTTCGCGTTCGCTGTAACTTAATTGAGACCACAAAGATGGCCGATTCGTCACGTGTGTAGGTCGTGTTTTGCGAAGGAAAAAAAGTTTTTTTTTCTTGTTATATGACCATTGACGAATTACAGCTCAGTGCACCATCGAATACGCAAGAAAAAGGAGTCATTTTACTCTTTCTGGTGACTCCTAATTTGTCCCATAATAGCCTCTCTAAAAAAATACACGTGAAATCTCTTTCGAGATCATTGTGCTCTCATCGGATAGCCGATGGGAAGAGATTTCACGCGCGTATCTTTATATACAGTCATATATGTGGCAAATATGGACTCACCAGAAAGAGTAACAAGTACTCTTTGTTTTTTCTTATGGTGAAGAAATTACCCGGGCAGCTAGTGTGCCATTAAAAATCCCATTGCAAGCTGTGTAGGCTACGCAGCCCTGGCCTAGGGCGACGATACCATTCAGTATATTTCAAGAGCGCGCATAGCGTATCGTTTGCCGCACCGTTTGCCGTAACGCCGCGAACTTTCCGGGCACAAAATTGTCGTTTAAACATTATAATAAAATAAAAAATCAAAGAAAGTTTTCGTAGATAGATGTCGCTCACACAACTTATGTGTAGCTAAAAGGCAGCGAAAACAAATCAGCGAGTTTTTACACCCTTTTTGAAATACCCTACTATCTCACGGCCTCGATTGCATGCAGTAGCAATTGGTGAAAACTTGTTCAAGCGCGGTTCTGACAGCCTGTTCTTTAGTGGCGGCTTCAGCGCCAGAGCCATTGGGGCACAACATTGTCAGGCTTTGCCGCCACAGCCATTAAACTTCATTGCTAACCTCCCCCTAAACGTGTCGCTGTAAGAAAGAAAAAAAAAAGCTTCTTGCTTTCTTTGCGAATATAGGTTGTATATGTGCCGCTGGAGACGCCATATCCCAAAGAGTGGTTTTATCGCCGGTTGTTCTATAGAGTTAGCAGAAGCAGGGGTAGGTAGATTCCAGCATCCATCTATGAGCTCCAATACTTCCTATTGCTGTAATTAAGTTCGGCATAAAAAGTAGGTCTTTGAATTTTCCGCTCCCGTTATGTACGACGTCGCGAACGAAAGCATTTTGTACAGGGGTGATAAAGAGAAAACGGGATTATCGCCAAGAACGAGAATATTTCCTATTAACTGGTACGGCAAACTTGGACGCACTGCGTTCGAGGAGGCAAAAGAAAAAAAAAGGCGCGCGCAGGTTCAAAAACTGAGTCTCCATGGGAACGCAAAAAGGTGCCGGCAACAAATTTCCATGATATTGGAAGATATTGGAATGACAAAGTGATAACAGCGGTAAAGCAGTCATGGGCGCCCGTTGAAATATTGAGACATAAACGTGATCTCATTCTTTCTACTGAACCAGTAACTCAAAGATGACAGCGTTACGACTTGTAACAACAGCTACGAGGACGTACTCACCTGTTCACTGCCGTAGTCGAACCGAAGCAAGGTGTGGGACCGAGCTAGTTGTTATTCCTTGACAATGAACACAGCGCGACAATTGTTTCTTACCTTTCTAACAGTCTTTTTTTTTCAGTCATTTTCCTCATTTCTCCGCAGTCGCGCTGTGATCATCATCATCGATGATCAGCATGAAAAAAGACACTGGACAAATATAGCTTTGCGGCTCGTAATGGTTTGAATTTCGTGCATGTCGCAGCAGCCCTCAGTGAATAGAACGAGGACTATAGTTGGTCACAACCTAAGATGAAATACACGCTCCGCCCCCAGAACTGCGACGCGCCCGCCACCATTCATGTGCGCAAGTATTTTTTTCGCTGAAAATAGTACGCATAATTAAAGTTTAGTCGTCCCTACTTAAAATATTATCTTTCCCCGACTAGTGCTGTCGGAATTTTAGGTGAAATTTGCCAGAAAGATTTTTTTTACCGAAAGCGAGCCGCACGCACATGTGTCTTTATGGAAAAATCACCTACCTGCAATACGTCAAAGGTGCTTGACGTCACGAAAATGAGCAAATACAATTGGTTGGAACATCTATGCAAATATCCTCTGGGTGAGACATTTAACCTTAGGTTGTTCACATTCGACTTTCATGTTTCGGGCGTCGATCTTGTTAAGCTGGCCGTCCTATATACAGTAAAACCTCGGTGATACGATCACGGCTCGTACGATTTTCTGGGTGATACGAATTTTTCTGTGGTCCCGGCCAAGGCCCATTAGCCTGCAATGTATTTGAGTACGGTTGTTGCGAACCGATTTGCACCCCGCAACGTTTGATACGAACGTACGCAGCGCACAGGTACGAACAGGTGCGGCCCGCGCTGTCGCGGAAGACGCGGCAGTCACGCGCGGGCGCGGGCATGCGAGACCATCAACGTTGCGTCGTTGCCTCCGAGATAGTGCGCGCGAATATTGGAGACCTTTAGGCGCCTTCGCGTTTAGGTTACAGATGACGTTGTCGTCGCGCTTTCTTTTTTTTTCGACGCGTTGACGCGTGCTCCTGTGCTGGAGGCAGCAGCGTCTTTGTACTGTGTTAACACGTGCCTGCCACGTCGATGCAAGCCATGTCCCCGCAATCAGACGTTCTATGAAACAACACTGAAACTTGGGCTGCGCGTCCGCCATGAAGTCCCATTAAAGGTGGACGAAGACCCCAAGAGACGAAGCGGACGGTCTTGAAGGAGCTTGGCCTCCATCTATCGTGTGCAAAGCGCTTCTTAAGTCACTTTCGCCGCAGTACTGTGGTGTCATGCAGAAAAGCGTAGTAAGATCAGGAAGGGGCTACTAGCGGTCTCGGGGCACAACACATCTGGTTCATTAATTACACACGCGCGCGTGCACCTTATATACGAGTACAAGTATGATCGTTGTCGTTTAAAAACTTTACTGGCAACCATTCAGAGCTGTTCATGACGTCGCTGCGGCGCTGAAAAACACTGAATCAAAAGGTATGCCAACTTTCTTTTGTCGCATACTAATTTTATATGTTTTCTGGTGATACGAATTTCGGATGATACGAATATTTTTGGTAGCCCAGCGAGATTCGTATCACCGAGGTTTCACTGTATGTGTTCCTTTATTGGTCATACGTGTTCATTGCAGCCTTTTCTCTTTGCGAGATAAGTATTCATAATTGCAGACACTAATGCCAATATGCCACCCTGCATCCAGATAAACTGTTGCCATGGCGGCTACGTATGCCAGCATGCTCAAGTTCTGCCTACTAACAGCCATTCTTATTGCTGGATCGAGGTCGGGTAAGTGCTCTCCACGTTCCGTTTCCGCCGCCGTGATCATTATTATTTGTCTCGCACCTTCACTCGTCTGCAGAAGAATCCGACAAAGAAGACGCAAGTGCCCACAAGTACAACATTCGCCTGGCCAACGGGACCAGCTTCGAAATTACCACGCATGGCTTTCAAGAGTTCTCAAAGGTACCGTAGCTGCTCTCGAAGCTTGGCGCTCTGTAGGTGACGCCAAGCGTATACGTGTCTGACAGGTTCAGTACGTGTAGCTCAGAAAACGATGCATCCAACAGACAGTCATTTAGCCTTTAGATAGAACTTCCAGAAAAAAAAAAAGCATAATTTCTGTAGATTGCGCAATCTCGTAATAGTCGACTGCCACACCGATTTTGTTGTTTCTTAACAATTTTCCTTTTTTCTCTCGTGTGGTCATTTTGTGTCAATCAATTTAACCATAACCCGTTGTCATGATTATTCAATTCCTTGCAGGCGCATGCGTAGTTGAACGACGTATGTAACTGCGCGGTAGTTGGAGTATCTTCTTGTCGTCCGTGTTCAGTTAATACGTTCATGAATCACCAACTTCGTTGCGTAGTTGAAGTCTGTATTGAGTCGTGTCGGCAGTGTCAGCGCCTGTGATGTCTGTACCTCTTCCTTCGTCTTCGTTTTCAGCGCGCAGTTATTATTGGCAGTAAACCAACGGACGCATGCATTTCGCCTACGGTTCATAACAGAGGCTTGTCGAATGATAACAAAATCCTCTTCTGTGTTGTCACAGTTTTATTTTTGCCTGCAGAGGCTGTTTCCACTCATATTTCGTTTTACGCGAAATTATCATTCCAGAGAAGTAGGCCGCAGTTCGTAATTTCTTTCGTGGGGTCCTGATAGAAGAGTCGCTTAAAGTATTCACAAAGGGAACAGATCAGTTAAAAGTAATGCCACCTGAAGATGTTAGCTACTGCTATACGTGATATATGAAGTTTTGAAAGGGACTCCATTCTCTTTGTCTCTCGTTCGTCATACCGTTGACCATTTTGCGGCTTTGACCAAGTGACGCTATTTCTTTACATGGAACTGGGCCGTTTCCAATATAAGTTTCGGTTCATACATGCAAAAAACGACGTAAACCTGGTATTATAACGGGTAAACTCTTGACGTATGTCCAGTGATGCGCTTGTTCGAAGTCTCATCCGTATCTTCTGCCGCCGCTGCTAGGACGCGACTCATTGGCATCTTCAAAGAGTCATCCTCAGTGCCTCACGTAGCAGACGAAACACCTGCAGCATTAAAACTCTTCAGTGATAACGTCCGAAGGGTCTGCACAATGTACCACGCGAAACCTAGCTGTTCACACTTTGTTAGGACCTCAATCCAGGAAAGGGGCGCGCATTAAAACTCTTCAGCCCTTAGTACCACGCGAAAACTGACTATGGAAAGGGGCGCGGCCCTGTTGACGTACTTGCTCAGTTCAGTTTATTGCTTTAAAGCAGGGTTGCCGTGGACAGATTTGAAAAAGAGCCAAAACTCAAGCTGAAAGTACCCAAAGTAGCCACCTCATTTAATCTTAGCGCCACATTATAGCCAAATAGAACAAAAGCGATATTATGAATAGAGTTTTTATTATCGAACAATAAACAATATAATTTGCATAAGTCAGAAGGTAGAATAAAGAGCACATATATTTCCCTCTTGCTTGGCCACAGGCAAGTTGCAAAATGAAATTGAAAATTATTTTAAGTTCAG